>NW_026112441.1:0-166507 GCF_024323335.1 Lathyrus oleraceus
AGCCATCATAAATTCAAATGAACAGTGCGTCATGGCTTACATCGACTTGGTTATGATCTTCCATATCCTTATTTGACTGAATAGAAGCCATGGAGAATTCCCCGTGGCAATGCCTTTCATTTTTTGAGAGATTTTGCTAAAGGGTCAGCGTCAAACGTTTCTTGATAACAAGCACACAAATAACACTATCATCTTCTCATTTCTTGATAACAATATACAAAATAAGCAAAACAAGGAACACTAATAACACTATCAACTTCCTATCTTGATAACATTATACAAAATTTGGCAAAAAAAACACTAATAACACTATCAATCTTCTCATTTCTTGATAACAATATACAATATTTAGCAAAACAAGAACATAAATAACACTATCAATCTTCTCATTTCTTGATAATAATATACAAAATTTAGCAAAACAATAACACTAATAACACTATCAATCTTCTCATTTCTTGATATCAATATACAAAATTTAGCAAAACAAGAACACTAATAACACTATCAATCTTCTCATTTCTTGATAACAATATACAAAATTTAGCAAAACAAAAACACTAATAACACTATCAATCTTCTCATTTCTTGATAACAATATACAAAATTTAGCAAAACAAGAACACTAATCACACTATCAATCTTCTATTTCTTGAAAACAATATACAAAATTTAGCAAAACAAGAACACTAATAACAATATCAATCTTCTCATTTCTTGATAACAATATACATAATTTAGCAAAACAAGAACACTAATAACACTATCAATCTTCTCATTTCTTGATAACAATATACAGATAAGTATGATAAGAAAAAAGAAGCAAAGAAATAACTCACGTAATAGAGTCCTAAAGATGTGCGTACGGATATAGGAAGTAGTGGTGTGGCCTTTGAAGCCATCATAAATTCAAATGAACAGTGCGTCATGGCTTACATCGACTTGGTTGTGATCTTCCATATCCTTATTTGACTGAATAGAAGCCATGGAGAATTCCCGATGGCAATGCCTTTCATTTTTGAGAGATTTTGCTAAAGGGTCAGCGTCAAACGTTTCTTGATAACAAGCACACAAATAACACTATCAATCTTCTCATTTCTTGATAACAATATACAAAATTAAGCAAAACAAGGAACTCTAATAACACTATCAACCTTCCTATTTCTTGATAACATTATACAAAATTTGGCAAAACAAGAACACTAATAACACTATCAATCTTCTCATTTCTTGATAACAATATACAAAATTTAGCAAAACAAGAACACTAATACACTATCAATTTCTCTCTTTCTTGATATCAATATACAAAATTTAGCAAAACAAGAACACTCATAACATTCAATCTTCTCATTTCTTGATACACATATATAGCAACAATAGCAAAACACTAACACACTAACAATCTAATCTTTCTCATTTCTTGATAACAATATACAAAATTTAGCAAAACAAGAACACTAATAACACTATCAACCTTCTCATTTCTTGATAATAATATACAAAATTTAGCAAAACAAGAAGACTAATAACACTATCAAGCTTCTCATTTCTTGATAATAATATACAAAATTTAGCAAAAGAAGAACACTAATAACACGACCAATCTTCTCATTTCTTGATAACAATTTACAAAATTTAGCAAAACAAGAACACTAATAACAATATCAATCTTCTCATTTCTTGATAACAATATACATAATTTAGCAAAACAAAAACACTAATAACACTATCAATCTTTTCATTTCTTGATAACAATATACAGATAAGTATGATAAGAAAAAAGATGCAAAGAAATAACTCACGTAATAGAGTCCTAAAGATGTGCGTACGGATATAGGAAGTAGTGGTGTGGCTTTTGAAGCCATCATAAATTCAAATGAACAGTGCGTCATGGCTTACATCGACTTGGTTGTGATCTTCCATATCCTTATTTGACTGAATAGAAGCCATGGAGAATTCCCCATGGCAATGCCTTTCATTTTTGAGAGATTTTGCTAAAGGGTCAGCGTCAAACGTTTCTTGATAACAAGCACACAAATAACACTATCAATCTTCTCATTTCTTGATAACAATATACAAAATTAAGCAAAACAAGGAACACTAATAACACTATCAACCTTCCTATTTCTTGATAACATTATACAAAATTTGGCAAAACAAGAACACTAATAACACTATCAATCTTCTCATTTCTTGATAACAATATACAATAATTAGCAAAACAAGAACACAAATAACACTATCAATCTTCTCATTTCTTGATAACAATATACAAAATTTAGCAAAACAAGAACACTAATAACACTATCAATCATCTCATTTCTTGATATCAATATACAAAATTTAGCAAAACAAGAACACTAATAACACTATCAATCTTCTCATTTCTTGATAACAATCTACAAAATTTAGCAAAACAAGAACACTAATAACACTATCAATCTTCTCATTTCTTGATAACAATATACAAAATTTAGCAAAACAAGAACACTAATCACACTATCAATCTTCTCATTTCTTGATAACAATATACAAAATTTAGCAAAACAAGAACACTCATAACAATATCAATCTTCCCATTTCTTGATAACAATATACATAATTAGCAAACAAGAACACTAATAACACTATCAATCTTCTCATTTCTTGATAACAATATACAAAATTTAGCAAAACAAGAACACTAATAACACTATCAACCTTCTCATTTCTTGATAATAATATACAAAATTTAGCAAAACAAGAAGACTAATAACACTATCAAGCTTCTCATTTCTTGATAATAACATACAAAATTTAGCAAAAGAAGAACACTAATAACACGATCAATCTTCTCATTTCTTGATAACAATATACAAAATTTAGCAAAACAAGAACACTAATAACACTATCAATCATCTCATTTCTTGATATCAATATACAAAATTTAGCAAAACAATAACACTAATAACACTATCAATCTTCTCATTTCTTGATAACAATCTACAAAATTTAGCAAAACAAGAACACTAATAACACTATCAATCTTCTCATTTCTTGATAACAATATACAAAATTTAGCAAAACAAGAACACTAATCACACTATCAATCTTCTCATTTCTTGATAACAATATACAAAATTTAGCAAAACAAGAACACTCATAACAATATCAATCTTCTCATTTCTTGATAACAATATACATAATTTAGCAAAACAAGAACACTAATAACACTATCAATCTTCTCATTTCTTGATAACAATATACAAAATTTAGCAAAACAAGAACACTAATAACACTATCAACCTTCTCATTTCTGATAAAATATACAAAATTTAGCAAAACAAGAAGACTAATAACACTATCAAGCTTCTCATTTCTTGATAATAACATACAAAATTTAGCAAAAGAAGAACACTAATAACACGATCAATCTTCTCATTTCTTGATAACAATTTACAAAATTTAGCAAAACAAGAACACTAATAACACTATCAATCTTCTCATTTCTTGATAATAATATACAAAATTTAGCAAAAGAAGAACATTAATAACACTATCAATCTTCTCATTTCTTGATAACAATATACAGATAAGTATGATAAGAAAAAAGAAGCAAAGAAATAACTCACGTAATAGAGTCCTAAAGATGTGCGTACGGATATAGGAAGTAGTGGTGTGGCCTTTGAAGCCATCATAAATTCAAATGAACAGTGCGTCATGGCTTACATCGACTTGGTTGTGATCTTCCATATCCTTATTTGACTGAATAGAAGCCATGGAGAATTCCCGATGGCGATGCCTTTCATTTTTGAGAGATTTTGCTAAAGGGTCAGCGTCAAACGTTTCTTGATAATAAGCACACAAATAACACTATCAATCTTCTCATTTCTTGATAACAATATACAAAATTAAGCAAAACAAGGAACACTAATAACATTATCAATCATCTCATTTCTTGATATCAATATACAAAATTTAGCAAAACAAGAACACTAATAACACTATCAATCTTCACATTTCTTGATAACAATATACAAAATTTAGCAAAACAAGAACACTAATAACACTATCAATCTTCTCATTTCTTGATAACAATATACAAAATTTGGCAAAACAAGAACACTAATAACACTATCAATCTTCTCATTTCTTGATAACAATATACAATATTTAGCAAAACAAGAACACAAATAACACTATCAATCTTCTCATTTCTTGATAACAATATACAAAATTTAGCAAAACAAGAACACTAATAACACTATCAACCTTCTCATTTCTTGATAATAATATACAAAATTTAGCAAAACAAGAAGACTAATAACACTATCAAGCTTCTCATTTCTTAATAATAACATACAAAATTTAGCAAAAGAAGAACACTAATAACACGATCAATCTTCTAATTTCTTGATAACAATTTACAAAATTTAGCAAAACAAGAACACTAATAACACTATCAATCTTCTCATTTCTTGATAATAATATACAAAATTTAGCAAAAGAAGAACATTAATAACACTATCAATCTTCTCATTTCTTGATAACAATATACAGATAAGTATGATAAGAAAAAAGAAGCAAAGAAATAACTCACGTAATAGAGTCCTAAAGATGTGCGTACGGATATAGGAAGTAGTGGTGTGGCCTTTGAAGCCATCATAAATTCAAATGAACAGTGCGTCATGGCTTACATCGACTTGGTTGTGATCTTCCATATCCTTATTTGACTGAATAGAAGCCATGGAGAATTCCCGATGGCGATGCCTTTCATTTTTGAGAGATTTTGCTAAAGGGTCAGCGTCAAACGTTTCTTGATAACAAGCACACAAATAACACTATCAATCTTCTCATTTCTTGATAACAATATACAAAATTAAGCAAAACAAGGAACACTAATAACACTATCAATCATCTCATTTCTTGATATCAATATACAAAATTTAGCAAAACAAGAACACTAATAACACTATCAATCTTCACATTTCTTGATAACAATATACAAATTTAGCAAAACAAGAACACTAATAACACTATCAATCTTCTCATTTCTTGATAACATATACAAAATTTGGCAAAACAAGAACACTAATAACACTATCAATCTTCTCATTTCTTGATAACATATACAATATTTAGCAAAACAAGAACACAAATAACACTATCAATCCTCTCATTTCTTGATAACAATATACAAAATTAGCAAAACAAGAACACTAATAACACTATCAATTTTCTCATTTCTTGATATCAATATACAAAATTTAGCAAAACAAGAACACTAATAACACTATCAATCTTCTCATTTCTTGATAACAATATACAAATTTAGCAAAACAAGAACACTAATAACACTATCAATCTTCTCATTTCTTGATAACAATATACAAAATTTAGCAAAACAAGAACACTAATCACACTATCAATCTTCTATTTCTTGATAACAATATACAAAATTTAGCAAAACAAGAACACTAATAACACTATCAATCTTCTCATATCTTGATAACAATATACAATATTTAGCAAAATAAGAACCCTAATAACACTATCAATCTTCTCATTTCTTGACAACAATATACAGATTAGTATGCTAAGAAAAAAGAAGCAAAGAAATAACTCACGTAATAGAGTCCTAAAGATGTGCGTACGAATATAGGAGGCAGTGGTGTGGGCTTTGAAGCCATCATAAATTCAAACGAACAGTGCGTCATGACTTACATCGACTTGGTCGTGATCTTCCACATCCTTATTTGACTGAACAGAAGCCATTGAGAATTCCCCATGGCAATGCCTTTCATTTTTGAGAGTTTTTGCTAAAGGGTCAGCGTCAAACATTTCATGATAACAATAACACTAATAACACTATCAATCTTCAAATTTCTTGATAACAATATACAAAATTTAGCAAAACAAGAACACTAATAACACTATCAATCTTCTCATTTCTTGATAACAATATACAAAATTTAGCAAAACAAGAACACTAATAACACTATCAATCTTCTCATTTCTTGATAACAATTTACAAAATTTAGCAAAACAAGAACACTAATAACACTATCAATCTTCTCATTTCTTGATAATAATATACAAAATTTAGCAAAACAAGAACACTAATAACACTATCAATCTTCTCATTTCTTGATAACAATATACAAAATTTAGCAAAACAAGAACACTAATCACACTATCAATCTTCTCATTTCTTGATAACAATATACAAAATTTAGCAAAACAAGAACACTCATAACAATATCAATCTTCTCATTTCTTGATAACAATATACATAATTTAGCAAAACAAGAACACTAATAACACTATCAATCTTCTCATTTCTTGATAACAATATACAAAATTTAGCAAAACAAGAACACTAATAACACTATCAACCTTCTCATTTCTTGATAATAATATACAAAATTTAGCAAAACAAGAAGACTAATAACACTATCAAGCTTCTCATTTCTTGATAATAACATACAAAATTTAGCAAAAGAAGAACACTAATAACACGATCAATCTTCTCATTTCTTGATAACAATTTACAAAATTTAGCAAAACAAGAACACTAATAACAGTATCAATCTTCTCATTTCTTGATAATAATATACAAAATTTAGCAAAAGAAGAACACTAATAACACTATCAATCTTCACATTTCTTGATAACAATATACAGATAAGTATGATAAGAAAAAAGAAGCAAAGAAATAACTCACGTAATAGAGTCCTAAAGATGTGCGTACGGATATAGGAAGTAGTGGTGTGGCCTTTGAAGCCATCATAAATTCAAATGAACAGTGCGTCATGGCTTACATCGACTTGGTTGTGATCTTCCATATCCTTATTTGACTGAATAGAAGCCATGGAGAATTCCCCATGGCAATGCCTTTCATTTTTGAGAGATTTTGCTAAAGGGTCAGCGTCAAACGTTTCTTGATAACAAGCACACAAAGAACACTATCAATCTTCTCATTTCTTGATAACAATATACAAAATTAAGCAAAACAAGGAACACTAATAACACTATCAACCTTCCTATTTCTTGATAACATTATACAAAATTTGGCAAAACAAGAACACTAATAACACTATCAATCTTCTCATTTCTTGATAACAATATACAATAATTAGCAAAACAAGAACACAAATAACACTATCAATCTTCTCATTTCTTGATAACAATATATAAAATTTAGCAAAACAAGAACACTAATAACACTATCAATCATCTCATTTCTTGATATCAATATACAAAATTTAGCAAAACAAGAACACTAATAACACTATCAATCTTCTCATTTCTTGATAACAATATACAAAATTTAGCAAAACAAGAACACTAATAACACTATCAATCTTCTCATTTCTTGATAACAATATACAAAATTTAGCAAAACAAGAACACTAATCACACTATCAATCTTCTCATTTCTTGATAACAATATACAAAATTTAGCAAAACAAGAACACTCATAACAATATCAATCTTCTCATTTCTTGATAACAATATACATAATTTAGCAAAACAAGAACACTAATAACACTATCAATCTTCTCATTTCTTGATAACAATATACAAAATTTAGCAAAACAAGAACACTAATAACACTATCAACCTTCTCATTTCTTGATAATAATATACAAAATTTAGCAAAACAAGAAGACTAATAACACTATCAAGCTTCTCATTTCTTGATAATAACATACAAAATTTAGCAAAAGAAGAACACTAATAACACGATCAATCTTCTCATTTCTTGATAACAATTTACAAAATTTAGCAAAACAAGAACACTAATAACACTATCAATCTTCTCATTTCTTGATAATAATATACAAAATTTAGCAAAAGAAGAACATTAATAACACTATCAATCTTCTCATTTCTTGATAACAATATACAGATAAGTATGATAAGAAAAAAGAAGCAAAGAAATAACTCACGTAATAGAGTCCTAAAGATGTGCGTACGGATATAGGAAGTAGTGGTGTGGCCTTTGAAGCCATCATAAATTCAAATGAACAGTGCGTCATGGCTTACATCGACTTGGTTGTGATCTTCCATATCCTTATTTGACTGAATAGAAGCCATGGAGAATTCCCGATGGCGATGCCTTTCATTTTTGAGAGATTTTGCTAAAGGGTCAGCGTCAAACGTTTCTTGATAATAAGCACACAAATAACACTATCAATCTTCTCATTTCTTGATAACAATATACAAAATTAAGCAAAACAAGGAACACTAATAACACTATCAATCATCTCATTTCTTGATATCAATATACAAAATTTAGCAAAACAAGAACACTAATAACACTATCAATCTTCACATTTCTTGATAACAATATACAAAATTTAGCAAAACAAGAACACTAATAACACTATCAATCTTCTCATTTCTTGATAACAATATACAAAATTTAGCAAAACAAGAACACTAATAACACTATCAATCTTCACATTTCTTGATAACAATATACAAAATTTAGCAAAACAAGAACACTAATAACACTATCAATCTTCTCATTTCTTGATAACAATATACAAAATTTGGCAAAACAAGAACACTAATAACACTATCAATCTTCTCATTTCTTGATAACAATATACAATATTTAGCAAAACAAGAACACAAATAACACTATCAATCTTCTCATTTCTTGATAACAATATACAAAATTTAGCAAAACAAGAACACTAATAACACTATCAACCTTCTCATTTCTTGATAATAATATACAAAATTTAGCAAAACAAGAAGACTAATAACACTATCAAGCTTCTCATTTCTTGATAATAACATACAAAATTTAGCAAAAGAAGAACACTAATAACACTATCAATCTTCTCATTTCTTGATAACAATATACAAAATTTCGCAAAACAAGAACACTAATAACACTATCAATCTTCTCATTTCTTGATAACAATATACAAAATTTAGCAAAAGAAGAACATTAATAACACTATCAATCTTCTCATTTCTTGATAACAATATACAGATAAGTATGATAAGAAAAAAGAAGCAAAGAAATAACTCACGTAATAGAGTCCTAAAGATGTGCGTACGGATATAGGAAGTAGTGGTGTGGCCTTTGAAGCCATCATAAATTCAAATGAACAGTGCGTCATGGCTTACATCGACTTGGTTGTGATCTTCCATATCCTTATTTGACTGAATAGAAGCCATGGAGAATTCCCGATGGCGATGCCTTTCATTTTTGAGAGATTTTGCTAAAGGGTCAGCGTCAAACGTTTCTTGATAACAAGCACACAAATAACACTATCAATCTTCTCATTTCTTGATAACAATATACAAAATTAAGCAAAACAAGGAACACTAATAACACTATCAATCATCTCATTTCTTGATATCAATATACAAAATTTAGCAAAACAAGAACACTAATAACACTATCAATCTTCACATTTCTTGATAACAATATACAAAATTTAGCAAAACAAGAACACTAATAACACTATCAATCTTCTCATTTCTTGATAACAATATACAAAATTTGGCAAAACAAGAACACTAATAACACTATCAATCTTCTCATTTCTTGATAACAATATACAATATTTAGCAAAACAAGAACACAAATAACACTATCAATCTTCTCATTTCTTGATAACAATATACAAAATTTAGCAAAACAAGAACACTAATAACACTATCAATTTTCTCATTTCTTGATATCAATATACAAAATTTAGCAAAACAAGAACACTAATAACACTATCAATCTTCTCATTTCTTGATAACAATATACAAAATTTAGCAAAACAAGAACACTAATAACACTATCAATCTTCTCATTTCTTGATAACAATATACAAAATTTAGCAAAACAAGAACACTAATCACACTATCAATCTTCTATTTCTTGATAACAATATACAAAATTTAGCAAAACAAGAACACTAATAACACTATCAATCTTCTCATATCTTGATAACAATATACAATATTTAGCAAAATAAGAACCCTAATAACACTATCAATCTTCTCATTTCTTGACAACAATATACAGATTAGTATGCTAAGAAAAAAGAAGCAAAGAAATAACTCACGTAATAGAGTCCTAAAGATGTGCGTACGAATATAGGAGGCAGTGGTGTGGGCTTTGAAGCCATCATAAATTCAAACGAACAGTGCGTCATGACTTACATCGACTTGGTCGTGATCTTCCACATCCTTATTTGACTGAACAGAAGCCATTGAGAATTCCCCATGGCAATGCCTTTCATTTTTGAGAGTTTTTGCTAAAGGGTCAGCGTCAAACATTTCATGATAACAATAACACTAATAACACTATCAATCTTCAAATTTCTTGATAACAATATACAAAATTTAGCAAAACAAGAACACTAATAACACTATCAATCTTCTCATTTCTTGATAACAATATACAAAATTTAGCAAAACAAGAACACTAATAACACTATCAATCTTCTCATTTCTTGATAACAATATACAAAATTTAGCAAAACAAGAACACTAATAACAATATCAATCTTCTCATTTCTTGATAACAATATACATAATTTAGCAAAACAAGAACACTAATAACACTATCAATCTTCTCATTTCTTGATAACAATATACAAAATTTAGCAAAACAAGAATACTAATAACACGATCAATCTTCTCATTTCTTGATAACAATTTACAAAATTTAGAAAAACAAGAACACTAATAACACTATCAATCTTCTCATTTCTTCATAATAATATACAAAATTTAGCAAAAGAAGAACACTAATAACACTATCAATCTTCTCATTTCTTGATAACAATATACAGATAAGTATGATAAGAAAAAAGAAGCAAAGAAATAACTCACGTAATAGAGTCCTAAAGATGTGCGTACGGATATAGGAAGTAGTGGTGTGGCCTTTGAAGCCATCATAAATTCAAATGAACAGTGCGTCATGGCTTACATCGACTTGGTTGTGATCTTCCATATCCTTATTTGACTGAATAGAAGCCATGGAGAATTCCCCATGGCAATGCCTTTCATTTTTGAGAGATTTTGCTAAAGGGTCAGCGTCAAACGTTTCTTGATAACAAGCACACAAATAACACTATCAATCTTCTCATTTCTTGATCACAATATACAAAATTAAGCAAAACAAGGAACACTAATAACACTATCAACCTTCCTATTTCTTGATAACATTATACAAAATTTGGCAAAACAAGAACACTAATAACACTATCAATCTTCTCATTTCTTGATAACAATTTACAATATTTAGCAAAACAAGAACACAAATAACACTATCAATCTTCTCATTTCTTGATAACAATATACAAAATTTAGCAAAACAAGAACACTAATAACACTATCAATCTTCTCATTTCTTGATATCAATATACAAAATTTAGCAAAACAAGAACACTAATAACACTATCAATCTGCTCATTTCTTGATAACAATATACAAAATTTAGCAAAACAAGAACAATAATAACACTATCAATCTTCTCATTTCTTGATAACAATATACAAAATTTAGCAAAACAAGAACACTAATCACACTATCAATCTTCTATTTCTTGATAACAATATACAAAATTTAGCAAAATAAGAACACTAATAACACTATCAATCTTCTCATTTCTTGATAACAATATACAAAATTTAGCAAAATAAGAACCCTAATAACACTATCAATCTTCTCATTTCTTGGCAACAATATACAGATTAGTATGCTAAGAAAAAGAAGCAAAGGAATAACTCACGTAATAGAGTCCTAAAGATGTGCGTACGAATATAGGAGGCAGTGGTGTGGGCTTTGAAGCCATCATAAATTCAAACGAACAGTGCGTCATGACTTACATCGACTTGGTCGTGATCTTCCACATCCTTATTTGACTGAACAGAAGCCATTGAGAATTCTCCATGGCAATGCCTTTCATTTTTGAGAGTTTTTGCTAAAGGGTCAGCGTCAAACATTTCTTGATAACAATAACACTAATAACACTATCAATCTTCAAACTTCTTGATAACATATACAAAATTTAGCAAAACAAGAACACTATTAACACTATCAATCTTCTCATTTCTTGATAACAATATACAAAATTTAGCAAAACAAGAACACTAATAACACTATCAATCTTCTCATTTCTTGATAACAATATACAAAATTTAGCAAAACAAGAACACTAATAACAATATCAATCTTCTCATTTCTTGATAACAATATACATAATTTAGCAAAACAAGAACACTAATAACACTATCAATCTTCTCATTTCTTGATAACAATATACAAAATTTAGCAAAACAAGAACACTAATAACACGATCAATCTTCTCATTCCTTGATAACAATTTACAAAATTTAGCAAAACAAGAACACTAATAACACTATCAATCTTCTCATTTCTTGATAATAATATACAAATTTAGCAAAAGAAGAACACTAATAACACTATCAATCTTCTCATTTCTTGATAACAATATACAGATAAGTATGATAAGAAAAAAGAAGCAAAGAAATAACTCACGTAATAGAGTCTTAAATATGTGCGTACGGATATAGGAAGTAGTGGTGTGGCCTTTGAAGCCATCATAAATTCAAATGAACAGTGCGTCATGGCTTACATCGACTTGGTTGTGATCTTCCATATCCTTATTTGACTGAATAGAAGCCATGGAGAATTCCCCATGGCAATGCATTTCATTTTTGAGAGATTTTGCTAAAGGGTCA
The DNA here is from genome assembly GCF_024323335.1 of Lathyrus oleraceus. Lineage (NCBI taxonomy): Eukaryota > Viridiplantae > Streptophyta > Magnoliopsida > Fabales > Fabaceae > Lathyrus > Lathyrus oleraceus. Next base: position 12,711 of record NW_026112441.1, read on the forward strand.
GCGTCAAACGTTTCTTGATAACAAAAACACTAATAACACTATCAATCTTCTCATTTCTTGATAACAATATACAAAAATAAGCAAAACAAGGAACACTAATAACACTATCAACCTTCCTATTTCTTGATAACATTATACAAAATTTGGCAAAACAAGAACACTAATAACACTATCAATCTTCTCATTTCTTGATAACAATATACAATATTTAGCCAAACAAGAACACAAATAACACTATCAATCTTCTCATTTCTTGATACCAATATACATAATTTAGCAAAACAAGAACACTAATAACACTATCAATCTTCTCATTTCTTGATAACAATATACAAAATTTAGCAAAACAAGAACACTAATAACACGATCAATCTTCTCATTCCTTGATAACAATTTACAAAATTTAGCAAAACAAGAACACTAATAACACTATCCATCTTCTCATTTCTTGATAATAATATACAAAATTTAGCAAAAGAAGAACACTAATAACACTATCAATCTTCTCATTTCTTGATAACAATATACAGATAAGTATGATAAGAAAAAAGAAGCAAAGAAATAACTCACGTAATAGAGTCCTAAAGATGTGCGTACGGATATAGGAAGTAGTGGTGTGGCCTTTGAAGCCATCATAAATTCAAATGAACAGTGCGTCATGGCTTACATCGACTTGGTTGTGATCTTCCATATCCTTATTTGACTGAATAGAAGCCATGGAGAATTCCCCATGGCAATGCCTTTCATTTTTGAGAGATTTTGCTAAAGGGTCAGCGTCAAACGTTTCTTGATAACAAAAACACTAATAACACTATCAATCTTCTCATTTCTTGATAACAATATACAAAAATAAGCAAAACAAGGAACACTAATAACACTATCATCCTTCCTATTTCTTGATAACATTATACAAAATTTGGCAAAACAAGAACACTAATAACACTATCAATCTTCTCATTTCTTGATAACAATATACAATATTTAGCCAAACAAGAACACAAATAACACTATCAATCTTCTCATTTCTTGATAACAATAAACAAAATTTAGCAAAACAAGAACACTAATAACACTATCAATCTTCTCATTTCTTGATATCAATATACAAAATTTAGCAAAACAAGAACACTAATAACACTATCAATCTGCTCATTTCTTGATAACAATATACAAAATTTAGCAAAACAAGAACAATAATAACACTATCAATCTTCTCATTTCTTGATAACAATATACAAAATTTAGCAAAACAAGAACACTAATCACACTATCAATCTTCTATTTCTTGATAACAATATACAAAATTTAGCAAAATAAGAACACTAATAACACTATCAATCTTCTCATTTCTTGATAACAATATACAAAATTTAGCAAAATAAGAACCCTAATAACACTATCAATCTTCTCATTTCTTGGCAACAATATACAGATTAGTATGCTAAGAAAAAAGAAGCAAAGGAATAACTCACGTAATAGAGTCCTAAAGATGTGCGTACGAATATAGGAGGCAGTGGTGTGGGCTTTGAAGCCATCATAAATTCAAACGAACAGTGCGTCATGACTTACATCGACTTGGTCGTGATCTTCCACATCCTTATTTGACTGAACAGAAGCCATTGAGAATTCTCCATGGCAATGCCTTTCATTTTTGAGAGTTTTTGCTAAAGGGTCAGCGTCAAACATTTCTTGATAACAATAACACTAATAACACTATCAATCTTCAAACTTCTTGATAACAATATACAAAATTTAGCAAAACAAGAACACTATTAACACTATCAATCTTCTCATTTCTTGATAACAATATACAAAATTTAGCAAAACAAGAACACTAATAACACTATCAATCTTCTCATTTCTTGATAACAATATACAAAATTTAGCAAAACAAGAACACTAATAACAATATCAATCTTCTCATTTCTTGATAACAATATACATAATTTAGCAAAACAAGAACACTAATAACACTATCAATCTTCTCATTTCTTGATAACAATATACAAAATTTAGCAAAACAAGAACACTAATAACACGATCAATCTTCTCATTCCTTGATAACAATTTACAAAATTTAGCAAAACAAGAACACTAATAACACTATCAATCTTCTCATTTCTTGATAATAATATACAAAATTTAGCAAAAGAAGAACACTAATAACACTATCAATCTTCTCATTTCTTGATAACAATATACAGATAAGTATGATAAGAAAAAAGAAGCAAAGAAATAACTCACGTAATAGAGTCTTAAATATGTGCGTACGGATATAGGAAGTAGTGGTGTGGCCTTTGAAGCCATCATAAATTCAAATGAACAGTGCGTCATGGCTTACATCGACTTGGTTGTGATCTTCCATATCCTTATTTGACTGAATAGAAGCCATGGAGAATTCCCCATGGCAATGCATTTCATTTTTGAGAGATTTTGCTAAAGGGTCAGCGTCAAACGTTTCTTGATAACAAAAACACTAATAACACTATCAATCTTCTCATTTCTTGATAACAATATACAAAAATAAGCAAAACAAGGAACACTAATAACACTATCAACCTTCCTATTTCTTGATAACATTATACAAAATTTGGCAAAACAAGAACACTAATAACACTATCAATCTTCTCATTTCTTGATAACAATATACAATATTTAGCCAAACAAGAACACAAATAACACTATCAATCTTCTCATTTCTTGATACCAATATACATAATTTAGCAAAACAAGAACACTAATAACACTATCAATCTTCTCATTTCTTGATAACAATATACAAAATTTAGCAAAACAAGAACACTAATAACACGATCAATCTTCTCATTCCTTGATAACAATTTACAAAATTTAGCAAAACAAGAACACTAATAACACTATCCATCTTCTCATTTCTTGATAATAATATACAAAATTTAGCAAAAGAAGAACACTAATAACACTATCAATCTTCTCATTTCTTGATAACAATATACAGATAAGTATGATAAGAAAAAAGAAGCAAAGAAATAACTCACGTAATAGAGTCCTAAAGATGTGCGTACGGATATAGGAAGTAGTGGTGTGGCCTTTGAAGCCATCATAAATTCAAATGAACAGTGCGTCATGGCTTACATCGACTTGGTTGTGATCTTCCATATCCTTATTTGACTGAATAGAAGCCATGGAGAATTCCCCATGGCAATGCCTTTCATTTTTGAGAGATTTTGCTAAAGGGTCAGCGTCAAACGTTTCTTGATAACAAAAACACTAATAACACTATCAATCTTCTCATTTCTTGATAACAATATACAAAAATAAGCAAAACAAGGAACACTAATAACACTATCATCCTTCCTATTTCTTGATAACATTATACAAAATTTGGCAAAACAAGAACACTAATAACACTATCAATCTTCTCATTTCTTGATAACAATATACAATATTTAGCCAAACAAGAACACAAATAACACTATCAATCTTCTCATTTCTTGATAACAATAAACAAAATTTAGCAAAACAAGAACACTAATAACACTATCAATCTTCTCATTTCTTGATATCAATATACAAAATTTAGCAAAACAAGAACACTAATAACACTATCAATCTTCTCATTTCTTGATAACAATATACAAAATTTAGCAAAACAAGAACACTAATAACACTATCAATCTTCTCATTTCTTGATAACAATATACAAAATTTAGCAAAACAAGAACACTAATCACACTATCAAACTTCTATTTCTTGATAACAATATACAAAATTTAGCAAAACAAGAACACTAATAACACTATCAATCTTCTGATTTCTTGACAACAATATACAAAATTTAGCAAAATAAGAACCGTAATAACACTATCAATCTTCTCATTTCTTGACAACAATATACAGATTAGTATGCTAAGAAAAAAGAAGCAAAGAAATAACTCACGTAATAGAGTCCTAAAGATGTGCGTACGAATATAGGAGGCAGTGGTGTTGGATTTGAAGCCATCATAAATTCAAACGAACAGTGCGTCATGACTTACATCGACTTGGTCGTGATCTTCCACATCCTTATTTGACTGAACAAAAGCCATTGAGAATTCCCCATGGCAATGCCTTTCCTTTTTGAGAGTTTTTGCTAAAGGGTCAGCGTCAAACATTTCTTGATAACAATAACACTAATAACACTATCAATCTTCAAATTTCTTGATAACAATATACAAAATTTAGCAAAACAAGAACACTAATAACACTATCAATCTTCTCATTTCTTGATAACAATATACAAAATTTAGCAAAACAAGAACACTAATCACACTATCAATCTTCTCATTTCTTGATAACAATATACAAAATTTAGCAAAACAAGAACACTAATAACAATATCAATCTTCTCATTTCTTGATAACAATATACATAATTTAGCAAAACAAGAACACTAATAACACTATCAATCTTCTCATTTCTTGATAACAATATACAAAATTTAGCAAAACAAGAACACTAATAACACGATCAATCTTCTCGTTTCTTGATAACAATATACAAAATTTAGTAAAACAAGAACACTAATAACACTATCAATCTTCTCATTTCTTGATAACAATATACAAAATTTATCAAAACAAGAACACTAATAACACTATCAATCTTCTCATTTCTTGATAACAATTTACAAAATTTAGCAAAACAAGAACACTAATAACACTATCAATCTTCTCATTTCTTGATAATAATATACAAAATTTAGCAAAACAAGAACACTAATAACACTATCAATCTTCTCATTTCTTGATAACAATATACAGATAAGTATGCTAAGATAAAAGAAGCAAAGAAATAACTCACCTAATAGAGTCCTAAAGATGTGCGTACGGATATAGAAAGTAGTGGTGTGGCCTTTGAAGCCATCATAAATTCAAATGAAGAGTGCGTCATGGCTTACATCGATTTGGTTGTGATCTTCCATATCCTTATTTGACTGAACAGAAGCCATTGAGAATTCCCCATGGCAATGCCTTTCATTTTTGAGAGTTTTTGCTAAAGGGTCAGCGTCAAACATTTCTTGATAACAATAACACTAATAACACTATCAATCTTCAAATTTCTTGATAACAATATACAAAATTTAGCAAAACAAGAACACTAATAACACTATCAATCTTCTCATTTCTTGATAACAATATACAAAATTTAGCAAAACAAGAACACTGATAACATTATCAATCTTCTCATTTCTTGATAACAATATACAAAATCTAGCAAAACAAGAACACTAATAACAATATCAATCTTCTCATTCCTTGATAACAATATACATAATTTAGCAAAACAAGAACACTAATAACACTATCAATCTTCTCATTTCTTGATAACAATATACAAAATTTAGCAAAACAAGAACACTAATAACACGATCAATCTTCTCATTTCTTGATAACAATTTACAAAATTTAGCAAAACAAGAACACTAATAACAGTATCAATCTTCTCATTTCTTGATAATAATATACAAAATTTAGCAAAAGAAGAACACTAATAACACTATCAATCTTCTCATTTCTTGATAACAATATACAGATAAGTATGATAAGAAAAAAGAAGCAAAGAAATAACTCACGTAATAGAGTCCTAAAGATGTGCGTACGGATATAGGAAGTAGTGGTGTGGCATTTGAAGCCATCATAAATTCAAATGAACAGTGCGTCATGGCTTACATCGACTTGGTTGTGATCTTCCATATCCTTATTTGACTGAATAGAAGCCATGGAGAATTCCCCATGGCAATGCCTTTCATTTTTGAGAGATTTTGCTAAAGGGTCAGCGTCAAACGTTTCTTGATAACAAGCACACAAATAACACTATCAATCTTCTCATTTCTTGATAACAATATACAAAATTAAGCAAAACAAGAACAATAATAACACTATCAACCTTCCTATTTCTTGATAACAATATACAAAATTTAGCAAAATAAGAACACTAATAACACTATCAATCTTCTCATTTCTTGATAACAATATACAAAATTTAGCAAAACAAGAACACAAATAACACTATCAATCTTCTCATTTCTTGATAGCAATATAAAAAATTTAGCAAAACAAGAACACTAATAACACTATCAATCTTCTCATTTCTTGATATCAATATACAAAATTTAGCAAAACAAGAACATTAATAACATTATTAATCTTCTCATTTCTTGATAACAATATACAAAATTTAGCAAAACAAGAACACTAATCACACTATCAATCTTCTCATTTCTTGATAACAATATACAAAATTTAGCAAAACAAGAACACTAATAACAATATCAATCTTCTCATTTCTTGATAACAATTTACATAATTTAGCAAAACAAGAACATTAATAACATTATTAATCTTCTCATTTCTTGATAACAATATACAAAATTTAGCAAAACAAGAACACTAATCACACTATCAATCTTCTCATTTCTTGATAACAATATACAAAATTTAGCAAAACAAGAACAGTAATAACAATATCAATCTTCTCATTTCTTGATAACAATATACATAATTTAGCAAAACAAGAACACTATTAACACTATCAAAAATCTCATTTCTTGATAACAATATACAAAATTTAGCAAAACAAGAACACTAATAACACGATCAATCTTCTCGTTTCCTGATAACAATATACAAAATTTAGTAAAACAAGAACACTAATAACATTATCAATCTTCTCATTTCTTGATAACAATATACAAAATTTATCAAAACAAGAACACTAATAACACTATCAATCTTCTCATTTCTTGATAACAATTTACAAAATTTAGCAAAACAAGAACACTAATAACACTATCAATCTTCTCATTTCTTGATAATAATATACAAAATTTAGCAAAACAAGAACACTAATAACACTATCAATCTTCTCATTTCTTGATAACAATATATAGATAAGTATGCTAAGAAAAAAGAAGCAAAGAAATAACTCACCTAATAGAGTCCTAAAGATGTGCGTACGGATATAGAAAGTAGTGGTGTGGCCTTTGAAGCCATCATAAATTCAAATGAAGAGTGCGTCATGGCTTACATCGATTTGGTTGTGATCTTCCATATCCTTATTTGACTGAATAGAAGCCATGGAGAATTCCCCATGGCAATGCCTTTCATTTTTGAGAGATTTTTCTAAAGGGTCAGCGTCAAATGTTTCTTGAAAACAAGAAAACTAATAACACTATCAATCTTCTCATTTCTTGATAACAATATACAAAATTAAACAAAACAAGAACACTAATAACACTATCATCCTTCCTATTTCTTGATAACAATATACAAAATTTAGCAAAACAAGAACACTAATAACACTATCAATCTTCTCATTTCTTGATAACAATATATAAAATTTAGCAAAACAAGAACACAAATAACACTATCAATCTTCTCATTTCCTGATAACAATATACAAAATTTAGCAAAACAAGAGCACTAATAACACTATCAATCTTCTCATTTCTTAATATCAATATACAAAATGTAGCAAAACAAGAACACTAATAACACTATCAATTTTCTCATTTCTTTATATCAATATATAAAATTTAGCAAAACAAGAACACTAATAACACTATCAATCTTCTCATTTCTTGATAACAATATACAAAATTGAGCAAAACAAGAACACTAATAACACTATCAATCTTCTCATTTCTTGATAACAATATACAAAATTTAGCAAAACAAGAACACTAATCACACTATCAATCTTCTATTTCTTGATAACAATATACAAAATTTAGCAAAACAAGAACACTAATAACACTATCAATCTTCTCATTTCTTGATAACAATATACAAAATTTAGCAAAATAAGAACACTAATAACACTATCAATCTTCTCATTTCTTGACAACAATATACAGATTAGTATGCTAAGAAAAAAGAAGCAAAGAAATAACTCACGTAATAGAGTCCTAAAGATGTGCGTACGAATATAGGAGGCAGTGGTGTGGGCTTTGAAGCCATCATAAATTCAAACGAACAGTGCGTCATGACTTACATCGACTTGGTCGTGATCTTCCACATCCTTATTTGACTGAACAGAAGCCATTGAGAATTCCCCATGGCAATGCCTTTCATTTTTGAGAGTTTTTGCTAAAGGGTCAGCGTCAAACATTTCTTGATAACAATAACACTAATAACACTATCAATCTTCAAATTTCTTGATAACAATATACAAAATTTAGCAAAACAAGAACACTAATAACACTATCAATCTTCTCATTTCTTGATAACAATATACAAAATTTAGCAAAACAAGAACACTAATAACACTATCAATCTTCTCATTTCTTGATAACAATATACAAAGTTTAGCAAAACAAGAACACTAATAACAATATCAATCTTCTCATTTCTTGATTACAATATACATAATTTAGCAAAACAAGAACACTAATAACACTATCAATCTTCTCATTTCTTGATAACAATATACAAAATTTAGCAAAACAAGAACACTAATAACACGATCAATCTTCTCATTTCTTGATAACAATTTTCAAAATTTAGCAAAACAAGAACACTAATAACACTATCAATCTTCTCATTTCTTGATAATAATATACAAAATTTAGCAAAAGAAGAACACTAATAACACTATCAATCTTCTCATTTCTTGATAACAATATACAGATAAGTATGATAAGAAAAAAGAAGCAAAGAAATAAATCACGTAATAGAGTCCTAAAGATGTGCGTACGGATATAGGAAGTAGTGGTGTGGCCTTTGAAGCCATCATAAATTCAAATGAACAGTGCGTCATGGCTTACATCGACTTGGTTGTGATCTTCCATATCCTTATTTGACTGAATAGAAGCCATGGAGAATTCCCCATGGCAATGCCTTTCATTTTTGAGAGATTTTGCTAAAGGGTCAGCGTCAAACGTTTCTTGATAACAAGCACACAAATGACACTATCAATCTTCTCATTTCTTGATAACAATATACAAAATTAAGCAAAACAAGAACAATAATAACACTATTGTAGTGGTGTATTCGTCACTATATGATTTATTGGTTAAACCATAAGCAAAGTATACAATGAATCGAGTCGCAACCGCACTTTTATTTATCCTAAGGACTGGTTATAAAGCGAACAAAAACCTAAGAAGTTTTACACGTAGAAAACTAATGAAAAAGATCAGAGAATCTGGGTAAGGGGTAAATTACGCAATGGGAAGGTGTTAGGCACCCATCACGTCCTAGGTACTCCTAGGGAGCCCTTTTCACACTTGTTGTATAAAAATGTTTATTTGTTTTGACATATTGTGCAAACATGAATGGGAAGATGAGAAAAGAATGTACAAGTTATTATTTTTGTGTTCGAACGGATGAACCCGTTGCCTACGTACCTTCCATCAAAGGTAAGGATCAAAACGCCGTAGTTCGGCTAAAAGATTTCCAAAAATTAGTGAGTTCAATTTTAAAACACAAGCACTAAGGCTTTTCATTACCAATGGGAGAAAACTCAACCAACATCAACAATCCACCATGCGAGGACGGCTTCAACATACTAGTGAGGGGTTAACCCTATAATAAGTATGGAAGACTTACAATCAACTCACTAAGGATAAGGTAAGATTTACATCAACCACTATGGTAATTAAAACCTAAGGCTAATGTATGAAAACATATTAACAATGGACAAAGCCAAAACAATTGAATGGATGAAGTTAATTGATTATGATTATTCACAAAATATGGTCAAGGTATGATTAGGATTGATTCAAAGAAGTGTTATGAAATGTGAAGTTTGAAAAGTCGAGGACTTATGGTCCAAGTTTCTAATTTGAAAAGAGGATGAGATGTTTGCACAACATGCATTTTCAAGTTTTTAAAAGCAAAGTGTGAAAAGGTTTAGGACAGAGATAGTATGGATGATGGAATGTAAAACTTCTTAGAAAGGTTCACCTCTTGAAATCATATAGAAGATGATTCAAGTGTATCCTTAGGAATAGGCAACAAAGCAAGTAAGCAACATAAAGCAAGGTGATACCGGATGCCATCAATGGTGATATACCAATCTCACAAAGGAAAAGCGGATATCGGATACCAATAAATGGGTTTACACCAATCTCCTAAAACAAAACGATGATACCGGAAGCCAATAATGGTCTTATACCAATCTCACAAAAGCAAAAAGCGGATATCGGATACCAATAAATGGGTTTACACCAACCTCCTAAAGTAAAACAAAACTTGGATGTCAGATGCCAATCTATCTGGACTTATACTAACCTCCAAAGGATGATCATAGGAATACAAGAGCCAACGACATGGTCTTACACTTGCATCCTCACATACACCAAACAAACAATGCATTAAGCAATGGACATGAGTGACCAAGTGGAATGGTCTTACACTCTGTCCCTTCCAAATCACAGGAACAATGGCCAAAGAACATGGTCTTACAATTGTCCTCAATGGGTAAACTCAAACAAATCACAAAGTATGCAATGATGATCATACAATAATGAACGATCAATAATGATAAGTGCACAAAGGCAAGCAAGCATGTACAAATGCAAAAAGCAATCAATCAAACCAAGTCATTTAGCACTCACTATAACCAAACAAATAGGCTCAATCAAAGGGTTAGACTTAAAAGTCAACTGGAATAGGGTCAATGGTGCTCTTAACCTTGACATTGAGAGCCAAGGTGAAGCAGATGAAAGGATATGAGGGGTGTACCTCATCACTCTTATCCCTGGTCAGGGAGAGCATTGAATATCAGAAGGTGGGGGAGTTCAGAAAGATGGAACTCTCTCCCCAAAGTATAGACTCTATGATCTTGGGTTTTACTCAACATGCATCAAACACAAGTAGTGTGAGCAATGTGAGTGACTCACAAAATAGTAGGAGATAGGCTACATATCTCTTTTGTCTACCAATTGCCTCACATGAGGTCTTTACCTGCTTGGGGACAAAGTTAAACAATCACAAACATCGCCTCTTAAGGAGGACTTCAGACAGTTGCCTGGCTAAATAACAAGCCAGGTCTTCCAGACTACATGGAGACAAGAGAGTCTACCTCAGTGCTTAAGCAAAGCAAAGCAAAAGCTAGTTCTCAAGGAACTAAAGAGACTATGGTACCTGAAATCAATCAAATATAATCAGTGTTCAAGTCACAAAGTCAAAACAGACAAATTATGAACCAACAGACAACACAATCAATCATATGTGCAAAGCACAAACTCAAATCAAATGAGTTAGCATCCTACAAAACAAACCAATTTAGTTCATGATAATCAAATAAACCAAACTCAATCAACTTGAATTAAACTCTTCAAAGCATTTTGCTTCTTAACCTGAAAAAACAACTCAAATGTGAGAAGTAAGACCACTAGGACAAGCCTAGGGTCAAAAGGAGGTGAAAAATTCAAAACAGCAAGTAAAAATTGATCAAAATCAAGATTTATCCAACAAGAATAAATTCCAGTTGGTCTCATATCCAAAACATTCACCAATTGCATTTTATACACATAACATGTCAAACTATGCATTTTGGGAACTCAATGGTGTAAACAGAATGATCACAATCAAACCAATATCAAAATAGCTCAATAAATTCCACAAACATTCCAGCTCAAACAGGACATATTCAATGAGCCACATATCAAATTTCATGGCATTTGGATAATGGGAACCAAGTCAATGAAAATCAACAAATCAAGGCATATAGAAACAAACTCATACATGGTATCAAATTGAGCATCAACTTCAATCAAGTGTAAAACAGAAATGACATGAGATAAATGAGTCACTCCAAATCCAAAATGGAATTAAGCATGTTAAGAACCAATCCATAAAATTTCAGCTTCATATGATAAGGTATGAGAATTTCACAAGCTATGTAAGATGATCACTCAAGAGAAGTTCACAAAATGGTAAACAGCAAACAAAAATACCAATCAAATAGGAAATTGATCAACAAATCCTACAAAAAATCATGCTCAAACTACACATATAGATGTAATCACATGCAAACATCCAGGGCAGATGGCATTCAATAAGCATGGAAACAAAATTCATGAAGTTGGCATAACATAGTGTGACACACATTGTCACACTCAAAAAGATCACATCATATCTCTCTAACCAGGAACTCAAAAATAGCAAACTATACATCAAAATCACCAGGAAAGAGTCAAGAACATGTATGTAAAATTTCACACATTTTGGATAAGGCATCATTATTTTATGAATGAAATGGCAAAACATACACACATAGCATACATGATCAAAGTCTCTAGGCAAATTTAAAAATCAATCAGGCACAACTTTTACTATCATGCCTAAAAAATACTAGAGAGAATTTGGAGATCAACACAAAAATCCTCACTCAAATTGGATAAACCATGAATTAATTATGAATTTTTGAAGATTGGATGCAAAAATGAAATAATTATTTAAGACTAAAAATGGAATTAATTAGGACGAGTGGCAATTGCGTAATTTTCCACAGCCAGGGGCGAAACGCGCCCGTTTCATTAAATGGCGTGTCAGCGTGTGAGTGGCTAGCGGGGGCGGGAAATAGGTTTTCAAATCCCAGGCCAGGCCGCGAAGATCAAAAGCGAAAACTGGAAAGAATTTGCGTGTTCTTCGCGTTCATCACCAGAAATCTTCACCAAGAACAAGTTTTCACTAAAGCGCACAAATCATATATGGTTCTCTTCATCTTTCAACAAGGATCATGGATATGGTAACGAAATCGTCCAGAAATTATCACACAAAAAGATACGATCAAGAATAGTTTTGACACACCAACTTTAAATCCAAATATCTACATGATTACTCAACGAAAATGCACGATTCAAACATCAGAATGCTCTATGTTCAAGGATTTATCTAAGCCATATAACAATTGCAAGAATCAGAGAGTTTGAATTTTAACCTCTTGATGAATCAACTGTGGAATCCGTACGAGTTTGATCCTAAATGATGAAAACAGATGGTCTTGAATGTTGTAGGAGGTGTATGAAGGCGATTGTTTAGCTCAGAAACGCACGAACATGAAGAATTTGCCAGCTGCCATTGATAAGCTCAAGGTTGCAACAGTGAGAATTTGATCGATTTTTCCACCAATCTTGTTCAACAGATCTCCCAAATTACCTGCAGATGATGATTTAACAAAGAACTAGCACAAGCATTGATGAATTCTTGATGAATTGATGAAAAAAAGTGTATGTGCAAATTGGGATTTTTTGAGAGAATTGGAGAATTTTGTGATTTTGATCTGAATTGTGATTGTTGATCCTGAGTTTTCTGTTAGGATTAGGCTTTTATAGTATCACTTAATCCATGCCTTAATCATGCTTAACCAAATTGGAGTGATTAGTGAATTGAGCTTGTCATGGAAATTGGCCAATTTGCCCTTTTGCCCTTGAACCAATGGAACAATGTTTTCTGTTTTGCAGCAAGTCACAAATTGCATTTGGAAGTGAATAGAATTGGTTTCATGTGAAAATTCCATGTACTTTTGAATTTGACTTTTCTTCCCACCAAAAATTAAATGGTTCACTTAAAAAATGACCTTTTTATGTGAAGGTTTTTGATGAAATGTAATGATGGATTTGGATAGTACACATCAAATGTGATTTGCTCAAAAAAGAATCAACCAATTTGGCCTTTCCATTCAAAAGTTATGGCACTTTGAATTTCAACTTTTTCTGAAAATGATTTGATCATAACTTGCCAACCATAAATGGGAAATGAGTGTTCTTGGACTTTTTGGAAAGGTGAGAACAAGATCTTCAACTTTCATGTTGGACAAATTTGATTCGAAGCTTGGTTCATGATGTAATTTTGAGGAGAATGACTTTCCATTTTGGGCAGGTGAAAATTACAGGTCATTGCCATTTTGGGAAACTTTTTGTCTGACCTCAAATCCTTCAACCTTGATCTTTGAAATGCCAAATGAAGCTTATATGGACATGAATGAGACCTTTCCAACCATCTCACACCTTCCAATTCCTGATTAAATGCACAGTTGACCACAGTTGACTTTGCTAGGATTTTGGTTGACTGAGCCAAGTTCTGATGAATTTCAAACCTCTTTCTCTTGAGATTTTGATACCAAATGATGTCACAACTTATATGAACTCTTGATGAATGATCATGGTGCCCAAATTCTTCAAGAATGGCCACCATCCATTGCACAATGAATGATTTGACTGTTTTGACCTAGTTTGCTTCATCTGCAAGAAACAAGGTTAGATGACAATATTTTTGTACTTTTGGGTTAGTAAACAAATGAAAAGCAATGATATACAAATGCTAGACATGCTTGGTGATCAAGAACCACACTCACAAGATACCCACCCACTAGGAGGCAAGCAAAGGTGCACAAAGATCCTTGAGGCAATGATATGATATGATATGATGCCTTGAGGGATCTTAGGGACAAAATTGGGGTCTTAAAGATGCCCCTATTTAAGGTCATTCTAGCCGGAGAAGTGAAGTTTAGAAATCTTCATCTCGACGCGTTAGAATGAGCTTAAATAACAGTAATGAGACAAATTTTGGTCCCTAAGAGACCTCATGATGCAGATGTATGCATGCAAAAGGACACAAACTCTGTGGGGATAATGGTTCACACAGAAGAAAAGACGATCCATCAGAGTAATACACTCACCAGGAACAGAGACTCTAACAGGACTCTTATTGGGGATAATAAAAGAAAAAGAATGCGTGAGCAGGACACGACTCTGATTTGGGGAAAACAAAACTGACACAGCGTGTACAAGACACGACTCTGATTAGGGGATACTAGAAATCTGATCGGAGACCTTACAGGGGAAGTAAAGGACTCACACTGGGGAAAGAAAGAAATTCCAAAGGAAACACATCCATTGGAATGACTCAAGCTGACCCACAATGCATGTACTAGGGATAACACCAATACCACAGCACAAATAGGAACACAACTCCGCTGGGGAAATCTAGAAAAAGACTTTCCAGGGGAAACACATCCATTGGAATGACTCAAGCTGACCCACAATGCATGTACTAGGGATAACACCAATACCACAGCACAAATAGGAACACAACTCCGCTGGGGAAATCTAGAAAAAGACTTTCCAGGGGAAGCCAAGGATGAGATGTTACCGGTATAAGGGCAACAAACTCAGGAAGAAATAAATATCTAAGACCGGTATAAGGGTGAGAGTTATCAATCAATCCAAACATCTGAGAAAGACCTGAAAAGGTACATCAACTTAGGCAAATCTGACTCCACAGGGGACCAAGGTCATAATAGGGAGCAGACAGGAGGGAACACCAGGGATACCGAGGTATATAATAGGTGACCGACCGAAACGTGAATTGGTATATATGCCAAGACACTCATCATCCTGAAGAAGGCCAGAAAAGCAGATTTGTTTATAGGATGGATACTCAATTCCACAAGGAATATGAGTCTTACTCTGCGGAGAAAACAATCAAAAGATTGACCCAAGGGTGCATGAGACATATTATTCATTACCGGCAGACCGTGAATAATATACTCGAAAAGGAAGAGACACCAGAGATACCGGGGTATATAATAGGTGACCTACCAAAGACGTGAATTGGTATATATGCCAAAACACTCATCGTCCGAAAGGAGAGCTTGAAAAAGCAAATCGACTTACAGGATGGACATTCGAATCCACAACAGGAAAAACGAATCTTACTCAACTGGGGACACAAACCCAAAGAGTGCATGAGATATAATATCCATTACCGTCAGAACGTGGATAGAATACTCACGTGAGATATATTATCTATTACCGGCAGACCGTAGATAATAAACTCGCATGGTAAGAAACACCAGGGATACCGAAGTATATAATAGGTGATCTACCGAAAACGTGGATTGGTATATATGCCAAAACACTCATCATCCAAAACACAAACTGGTTAAAGGATGAGTATTCGATTCTACAAAGAATACGAATCTTGCTCAGCTGGGGAAGATCAACAAAGGATTCCAACCGAAGAGCGCGAGAGATATATTATTCATTACCGGCAGACCGTGAATAATATACTCGAAAGGAAAAGACACCAGAGATACCGAAGTATATAATAGGTGACTAACCAAAAAGAGAGACAATCGATACCAAGCATCCGGGTAAACGAAAGGCAACTCAAAGGGATAAATTGCAAGCATCCGGCAATTATCCGAAACAAACAAATATTCGACTCCGCGAAGGGAATTACGAATCTTACTCGACTAGGGAAACACAAAGGGCTTCGACTGAAGAGTGCATGAGATATATTATCCATTACCGTCAGAACGTGGATAACACACTCGCATGGAAGACTATCCACAACTGGTTACTGGGTTAACAAAGGATAAATCGACCGAAAAGAAAGGCATCCGGATACCAAAACTAGGTATACAATGATGACCAATCAAGGGAGCAACAATCATTACCGAGCAAACGGGTAGATGAAAGGCGATCCGCTGGGAATGAATTGCAAGCATCCGACAATTATCCACAGGAACTGGCTGGGGATACATTGATAAACAATCGATGATCTGGGGAACAAATCACTAGCAAACGGTGAAAAGACCCACTGGCGACTTCAAAAGGGATAACATTGCGAGCATACGGCAATGATCCAGAAGACAACTTGCTGGGGATAAATTGCTAGCATCCGGCAATTATCCACAAGCAAAGAGAGGAATATCAACATCAAATATTGAATGAAGATAACCACAAAGAGTAACCGTCATCGGTTAGGATGAACAACAAGGTTAACTCTGCAAAGGGGAGAAATTAGGGTTTACAACTACCAAATACGGGGTAGAATACCAAAAATCTGACTGAGGAAACAAGAGGTTAACACTACCGACTACTGGGTAGAAACCAACGACTCAGCTGGGATAAAATTGCAAGCATCCGGCAATTATCCGACTATACCACAAGGTACAAACTCGGATGGGGAGACCAATCACAACATGGGATTTACAACTACCGAATGCGGGGTAGAAGACCACAAACTCCACTGGGATAGGGTGAATGAAGGCCAAATATTGAGCACTTATTCAACTTTTTCCACCGGGAAACGCAAACTCTGTTTGGGGATAAAAACCACGACAACAGACAATCCACTATCAACCAGAACGAACCACAAAGGTTACCTCTGCTAGGGGAAAAAAGATAGGACTTACAACTACCGAATACAGGGTAGTAGCCATACTCTGGTGGGAATAACCACAAATTAGGGTTTACATCTACCGAATACTAGGTAGAAGACCAACAACTCCGCGTGGGGATAGAACGAATCACAAATCCGCACGAGAAACAATATAGGGTTTATAACAAACCACAAACTGCTGGAGAGCAGGCAACTAGGATTTACGACTACCGACTACTGGGTAGAAGACCAACAACTCTTGCTTGAGGAATAAAAGGTATATAACCATAAATTCCGCCAAAGAAGCAAGGAACATAGGACTTACAACTACCGGTATAAGGGTAGAGGCCCACAAAACTCCGCTGGGGATAAATGAATTAATGCCGCTTACTGGGCAAACCATTCATTTCTTCCACAGGGAAGCACAAGAAACAGCTGACAAAACGCCGATTCGGGATTGATCCGAAAAGACAGACTGAATCAAAACACGTCCTATGAGGATATAACTCCATAGGAACATCCATCCCAATATATGTGTTGGGAGGAAACGGAAGAAACCGTCATCCACGAGGGCATATCTCAGTGGGGAACTGGAGAAGGGAAATACAGACACTTTTTGCTTATGGGCTGACTCTATATGGAGAGATTTAAACACCCGACATCTGCTTGGGAAGATCTATAAAGAGATCTATATCACCCAAAGCAGGAGACAATAAACAAAAGATATATGGCAAAAGAATGCACTATGAATATCTGAATGTTTTATGAATATGCATGAATATGTGTGGTTTATGTTTGATGAATGCTGACAAAACAGACATATCTAACACAAACAGGTCCAGGAATCAAACGCCCGGTACTATACTTCCAGGGGAAAAACCAACTGGAAAGCCAATCTGCTAGAGATCCACATGCTGTAAAGCAAAGATCTGCGGGTACTGCAGGGGATCAGAAGAATCCTGAGGATATCGGCAGGGGATCAGCATCAACTGAGAAACAAGAGTTCATGGCTCAACCAAGAACTGCTGCAAAAGCAACTCCAAACAAATCCGGGGAACAACCCACTGAAGGAGAATCATTCAAGTAGAATCTAACTGCACAAGCAACTCTACTGGGAAAAAGCTATTAGCTATCCTTTCAGAGCACAAACCACTGAAGGAGAAAGCACCACACAAGTAGATTCCGCAATAAGCCACTCTACTCGGGGAGAACATACATCTGACGGATCACACAAGTAGATTCTGCAAATAGCCACTCTACTGAGGATCAAGAGTAAATCAGGAAATCAATCCAATCTTTGGGATGCTAGAGCCACCAACCGACCCTACCGGGGATTGAGAGAGCTTTCAACAGGCAGAAACTGCCACAACAACCATTCTGCAGACTAAGCTGGGAAAAAATGGAAAGCAACCATGCTGAGGAGAGACACAACAACTCCGCTAGCGACTGCACTGGAGAGACTACTGCTGGGGAAGAACGCGAAGCCTTCAACAACATCTCTGCTCACGATTGTACTGGGGAACAACCCCATCAACAACTCTGCTTGTGACAATGCTGAGGAAAGCGATAAGGTACCGGGATATCAATCCACCAACTACTGAACCTACCACAATGAGAACAACCATGCTGGGGAGATTACCGCTGGAGAAGAAACTGAGTCTTCAACAACATCTCTGCTTGGGGAACAACCCCAACAGCAAAGTGGGAGAAAGAGGATACAATCAAATGCCAAGAATATGAACCAAGGTCTTACCTGTTGGGGAATCATACCACCCTCGGGAGAGCACTGAGACATCCCTGAGCATCCTTTTGTCGTTATGAATATTCACTTTGTTTAAAACAACAATTTTGAAAAATTTTATTTGTTTAAAACAATGACATTTCATTAATTAAAACATGCAAAACATTTGTTGAATTGAAACAAATAAGAGTGCAAATAATTGGATAAAGCTCAAATTTATTTGATGGAATGGTAGCCTGCAAATGGCAAGACTCCATAGATCTATACAAATTTGAAATCAGTGATATATATTGGAAGAGGGCTACATTGAACATAATGATCCTTTCTCTACCAATTTGAATCTCGATGTATGCGAAGCTTCAGTCGACGACGAATCGAGAACCTCTGACGAAAAGACAGTTGTGGACCAGAAAGTCTTGTCAGGATGCAGTTACTTGCCAAATCCCTAATTTTTGCCTAGATTGCCCCAGGGTGAGGTACTCAATCTAGCGGGATGCAAATATACTCTCTTTTCAAGTCCCTAATTTTTTCCTGGATTACCCTTGCGGGTTCTCCACCGAGACACTCATTTTTGCCTAAGCCGCCCTTTCGGGTTTTCAACTTAGCGAGCCATTCTGTTTTTCATTTGCATATACTTTTTTTTTAGGCAAAGTATTTCTTGACTGCATCTGAATTTACAGGACGAGTGAAATCCTCCCCATCCATTGTTGTAAGCATCAAAGCCCCGCCTGAAAAGGCTCTCTTAACAACATATGGACCCTCGTAGTTTGGAGTCCACTTGCCCCTGGAATCGGGCACGAACGACAAGACTTTCTTGAGCACGAGGTCACCTTCTCGGAACACGCGAGGCTTGACCTTCTTATCGAATGCTTTCTTCATTCTCTGCTGATATAACTGACCATGGCACATGGAGGCCAATCGCTTCTCTTCAATCAGATTCAACTGGTCATAACGACTTTGAATCCATTCAGCATCAGTCAACTTGGCTTCCATCAAGACTCTCATTGATGGGATCTCCACTTCTACTGGGAGAACAACTTCCATGCCGTAAACAAGAGAAAAAGGGGTTGCCCTTGTTGAAGTGCGTACAAATGTACGATATCCATGCAAAGCAAATGGCAGCATCTCATGCCAATCTTTGTACGTAACAGTCATCTTCTGGATAATCTTCTTGATATTCTTGTTAGCAGCTTCAACAACCCCATTCATCTTAGGTCTGTAGGGAGAGGAATTATGGTGTGCAATCTTGAATTCAGCGCACAACTCATCCATCATCTTGTTATTCAGATTAGATCCATTATTAGTAATGATCTTATCTGGCTCACCATAACGGCAAATCAGTTGGTTCTTGATGAACTTCACAACCACCTGTCTGGTCACATTCACGTACGAAGCGGCCTCAACCCATTTGGTGAAGTAGTCAATTGCTACGAGAATAAACCTGTGTCCGTTGGACGCTTTTGGTTCAATCATGCCAATCATGTCGATTCCCCACATAGAGAAAGGCCATGGTGATGAAATCACATTCAGAAGTGTCGGAGGAATATGAATCTTATCCGCGTAAATCTGACACTTGTGGCATTTCTTCACATATTTGCAGCAGTCAGACTCCATTGTCAGCCAATAGTAGCCTGCTCTCAACATCTTTCTAGCCATGGCATGTCCATTGGAATGAGTACCAAATGAACCCTCATGGACCTCAGTCATCAACAGGTTTGCTTCGTGTCTATCCACGCATCTGAGCAAAACCATGTCAAAATTTCTCTTATACAGCACTTCACCACTGAGGTAGAAACTGCCTGACAACCTTCTCAAAGTTTTCCTATCTTTCACAGATGCCCCAGGCAGGTAGACCTGGTTCTGGAGGAAATTCTTGATATCAAAATACCAAGGCTTGTCATCATTGACTTCTTCGACTGCAAATACGTGAGCTGGTCTATCCAAGCGCATCACGACAATATTAGGAACTTCATTCCACCACTTCACTACAATCATTGAGGCAAGCGTAGCAAGAGCATCTGCCATCCGATTATCCTCTCGAGGAATATGATGAAAGTCAACTTCTGTAAAGAAAGTTGAAATCCTTCTTGCATAATCTCTGTATGGTATGAGACTTGGCTGATTCGTCTCCCATTCACCCTTGATCTGATTGACAACCAGGGCTGAATCACCATAAACATCAAGATGCTTGATTCTCAAACCAATGCATTCTTCAAGTCCCATAATACAGGCCTCATACTCAGCCATATTATTCGTGCATTTGAAAGTTAGCCTTGCTGTAAGCGGAATATGCGTGCCATGAGGAGTAATGATTACTGCCCCAATTCCATTTCCGTACTGATTTACAGCGCCATCAAACACCATCGTCCATCTCGACCCAGGTTCCGGACCTTCATCAAGTGTAGGCTCATCACAATCTTTCATTTTCAAATACAGAATCTCCTCGTCCGGGAAGTCGTACTGAACAGACTGATGATCTTCAATTGGCTGGTGCGCTAAATGGTCAGCCAAGATACTACCTTTGATAGCTTTTTGAGCTCGATACTCAATATCATACTCAGACAACAACATCTGCCTACGGGCAATCCTCCCGGTTAAAGCAGGCTTCTCGAAGATATACTTGATTGGATCCATCCTGGATATCAGCCAAGTTGTATGATTTATCATGTACTGGCGTAAACGTTTAGCAGCCCAAGCTAAAGCACAACACGTCTTCTCAAGCATAGAGTACCGAGACTCGCAATCAGTAAACTTCTTACTGAGATAGTAGATAGCAGATTCTTTCTTCCCTGATTCATCTTGTTGATCGAGGACACAACCCATCGAGTCTTCAAGCACAGTCAAATACATGATCAGAGGTCTTCCTTCCACAGGCGGAGACAAGATCGGAGGTTCGGACAGATACTCTTTGATACTGTCGAAAGCTTTCTGGCAATCCTCGGTCCAATCATGAGATTGATCTTTCCGAAGGAGCTTGAATATCGGCGCACATGTGGCAGTCATGTGGGATATAAATCTGGAAATATAATTCAAGCGGCCAAGAAAACCTCGGACTTGCTTCTCAGTTTTGGGTGCGGGCATCTCTTGTATTGCTTTGACCTTTGCAGGATCAACTTCAATACCTCTCTCACTTACCACAAAACCCAACAACTTACCGGAACGGACTCCAAATGTACATTTGTTCGGATTCAAACGAAGTCTAAACTTCCTCAGACGCTGAAAAAGCTTCAACAAATGCTCAACATGTTCAACTTCCGTTCGGGACTTAGCAATCATATCATCAACATAGACCTCTATCTCCTTGTGCATCATATCATGAAACAAGGTAGTCATAGCTCGTTGATACGTGGCTCCGGCGTTCTTCAGACCGAAGGGCATCACTCGATAACAGAATGTTCCCCAAGGTGTGATGAATGTTGTCTTCTCCATATCTTCGGGTGCCATTTTGATTTGGTTATATCCGGAAAATCCGTCCATAAAGGAAAAGACTTTGAATTTAGCTGTATTGTCTACCAACATGTCAATGTGTGGTAGAGGAAAATCATCTTTCGGACTAGCCTTATTCAAATCTCTATAATCAATGCACATACGGACTTTTCCGTTCTTCTTAGGAACAGGCACAATGTTGGCCACCCATTGAGGATATACAGAAGTCACCAGAAACCCCGCATCAATTTGCTTCTGAACTTCCTCTTTGATCTTCACTGCCATATCTGGATGAGTTCTTTTGAGCTTCTGCTTCACTGGCACGCACTCAGGCTTTAAAGGCAGGAAATGTTGCACAATATCTGTATCTAGACCCGACATGTCTTCATATGACCAAGCAAAGATATCGGAATATTCTCGTAGCAATTCAATCAAATCCTTCTTGACAGACTCTTCAAGAAGTGCCCCAATTTTCACCACACGAACACAATCCTCAGACCCCAAGTTGACTGTTTCCAGATCTTCAAGGTGCGGCTGAATGATCTTCTTCTCGTGCTCAAGGAGACGGGAAATCTCATCAGAAATTCCTTCAACATCATCTTCCTCTGCCTCGAATACAGGGAATTCAAAATTAGGAGATGGCGTTGGATCATTATGTTCAATGGGTTTTAGAATCAACCTGCATAATGATTTTGGTTAATGAAAAACTTTAGACTTTAAACAAGCAAACCATTATGCAGATGAAAAATGTTTGCTTTTATTGTTGTTTTTATACGGGTTTTTTGTGATCACTGATTTCATGCAAAGAAGCAAAAAGTGAAAACAAATGGAAAAACACATGTTTAACAATGCATTAATTGAATGAAACATCATTGTATATATGCTGCCAACAATGTCATCACTTTTCCTTTTGGCATGGGAGAAGGGTTTTAAACAAAGTGAACAATTACTCTAATCTATGGATGACTGTAGGAACATCTACAGCGACCCAGTTATGGCAGACACCATCAGGTATGACGAAATTGTTCAGATCTTCTGCATCCTCTTCCAAGATAGCGGCAGCTTCTTCTTCAGGTTGATCGTCATGGACGAATCCTGCATTCTTGAACAGCCCATGCTCATTGAATGCCCCAGAACAGTAGCCAATGCCAGCCCGGCATTGGTTCACCAGGAATAAATCCATCAACAGTGCTTTGTCTGGCACATTCCTCCTCTGAGTTCACAACTCTCTTGCTCAACATAATCCATCAATCTGGAAGAGTTGGCTCTGGTATATTACCGGCAAAGTGCGTCTCAAAATAAATGAAGATCGCAGGGTCAGACCACAGGATGGGAGACCGGAACAAAACACCCACTTATGCAAATGATGCATGAAGTGCTTGTGCATATGCTTGTTTTTTATTTCAAAGGAACTCGAGGGTTTTATTTGCAAACTTTGAAATATTAACATTTTGATTGTATATGAGAATATCTCATCAAATATATCAGGTGAAATTTTTTTCCCGGTTTTTCCATGTTCGAAAATTCTTGCAAATAAACTCCTTTGAGTTCCTTGAAATTTTTCTTTTTATCTGATGATATGGATGCGGATGAATGCATGAATGCAACAATCACACTCAAGGATCAAGCAAGTCACACCAGACAAAGGTCGTGGGAAAGCTCATTGTATCCCTAATATCAACCATCCATTTTGGTGGATTTAGGTTTTCACCTTATCGACACCCAAGTTCCATTGATATTAACGGTACATGAACCGGCTCTGACATCCTTAATATCAATCATCCATTTTGGTAGATTTAGGTTTTACACCTTATCAATACCCAAGTTCCATTGATATTAACGATGTTTGAACGACTCAACCACGAATCACGGGTTTGCTGAGAGTCACGAGCATGGAGTCTTGGTTAAGAACCACCCAAAGGGAGTGTACTAGGGTTTAAACCTGCCAGACATGTTCTACCAGAGGTTCCCATAATCATCGTCCCATCTCTCGGATATTATCGGAGGAACGAATACTCGTATTCCAAAAATATTCTCAAGAGAGACTCTTATGAGTGTAGTATCGCGTAACAATCGCATCAGATCTTACATCTGAACGACCTCCGCACTACGTCCTAAAAATAGACCAAGATGGGTTTGGTAAACTAA
Source organism: Lathyrus oleraceus (assembly GCF_024323335.1). Taxonomy (NCBI): domain Eukaryota; kingdom Viridiplantae; phylum Streptophyta; class Magnoliopsida; order Fabales; family Fabaceae; genus Lathyrus; species Lathyrus oleraceus. Next base: position 37,164 of record NW_026112441.1, read on the forward strand.
GGTCCTTGGCTTCTAAGGGACATGATTGAACGAATAATGCCTAACCACAAATAACTTGTGTGACATTATTAATCCAACATGACCTCCACCAAGTGAATGGACTCGCAAGTCAACTGGCTAAGGAATACTCCACACCAGTCAACAAGACTATGCCATTCTCCTATCCTAGAGCGCACTCGAGTTCGGGTATAGAACTCATCTCACAGAGATCACCAAAGCAAACAACAATTGTATATCAAGCAATTCAAACATTACAATCAATACAGTTATCCCAAATTGTACAAAAATATGTCAAATAACACATAAACAAATATCATACAACAAGGGTGAACAGAAGGCAATACCACCAGGGAAGGTCTAATGTAATCCCCAGCAGAGTCGCCACTTTTCTGTAGCGGTGTATTCGTCGCTATATGATTTATTGGTTAAACCATAAGCAAAGTATACAATGAATCGAGTCGCCACCGCACTTTTATTTATCCTAAGGACTGGTTAAAAAGCGAACAAAAACCTAAGAAGTTTTACACGTAGAAAACTAATGAAAAAGATCAGAGAATCTGGGTAAGGGGTAAATTACGCAATGGGAAGGTGTTAGGCACCCATCACGTCCTAGGTACTCCTAGGGAGCCCTTTTCACACTTGTTGTATAAAAATGTTTATTTGTTTTGACATATTGTGCAAACATGAATGGGAAGATGAGAAAAGAATGTACAAGTTATTATTTTTGTGTTCGAACGGATGAACCCGTTGCCTACGTACCTTCCATCAAAGGTAAGGATCAAAACGCCGTAGTTCGGCTAAAAGATTTCCAAAAATTAGTGAGTTCAATTTTAAAACACAAGCACTAAGGCTTTTCATTACCAATGGGAGAAAACTCAACCAACATCAACAATTCACCATGCGAGGACGGCTTCAACATACTAGTGAGGGGTTAACCCTATAATAAGTATGGAAGACTTACAATCAACTCACTAAGGATAAGGTAAGATTTACATCAACCACTATGGTAATTAAAACATAAGGCTAATGTATGAAAACATATTAACAATGGACAAAGCCAAAACAATTGAATGGATGAAGTTAATTGATTATGATTATTCACAAAATATGGTCAAGGTATGATTAGGATTGATTCAAAGAAGTGTTATGAAATGTGAAGTTTGAAAAGTCGAGGACTTATGGTCCAAGTTTCTAATTTGAAAAGAGGATGAGATGTTTGCACAACATGCATTTTCAAGTTTTTAAAAGCAAAGTGTGAAAAGGTTTAGGACAGAGATAGTATGGATGATGGAATGTAAAACTTCTTAGAAAGGTTCACCTCTTGAAATCATATAGAAGATGATTCAAGTGTATCCTTAGGAATAGGCAACAAAGCAAGTAAGCAACATAAAGGCAAGGTGATACCGGATGCCATCAATGGTCTTATACCAATCTCACAAAGGAAAAGCGGATATCGGATACCAATAAATGGGTTTACACCAATCTCCTAAAACAAAACGATGATACCGGAAGCCAATAATGGTCTTATACCAATCTCACAAAAGCAAAAAACGGATATCGGATACCAATAAATGGGTTTACACCAACCTCCTAAAGTAAAACAAAACTTGGATGTCAGATGCCAATCTATCTGGACTTATACCAACCTCCAAAGGATGATCATAGGAATACAAGAGCCAACGACATGGTCTTACACTTGCATCCTCACATACACCAAACAAACAATGCATTAAGCAATGGACATGAGTGACCAAGTGGAATGGTCTTACACTCTGTCCCTTCCAAATCACAGGAACAATGGCCAAAGAACATGGTCTTACAATTATCCTCAATGGGTAAACTCAAACAAATCACAAAGTATGCAATGATGATCATACAATAATGAACGATCAATAATGATAAGTGCACAAAGGCAAGCAAGCATGTACAAATGCAACAAGCAATCAATCAAACCAAGTCATTTAGCACTCACTATAACCAAACAAATAGGCTCAATCAAAGGGTTAGACTTAAAAGTCAACTGGAATAGGGTCAATGGTGCTCTTAACCTTGACATTGAGAGCCAAGGTGAAGCAGATGAAAGGATATGAGGGGTGTACCTCATCACTCTTATCCCTGGTCAGGGAGAGCATTGAATATCAGAAGGTGGGGGAGTTCAGAAAGATGGAACTCTCTCCCCAAAGTATAGACTCTATGATCTTGGGTTTTACTCAACATGCATCAAACACAAGTAGTGTGAGCAATGTGAGTGACTCACAGAATAGTAGGAGATAGGCTACATATCTCTTTTGTCTACCAATTGCCTCACATGAGGTCTTTACCTGCTTGGGGACAAAGTTAAACAATCACAAACATCGCCTCTTAAGGAGGACTTCAGACAGTTTCCTGGCTAAATAACAAGCCAGGTCTTCCAGACTACATGGAGACAAGAGAGTCTACCTCAATGCTTAAGCAAAGCAAAGCAAGACCTAGTTCTCAAGGAACTAAAGCGACTATGGTACCTGAAATCAATCAAATATAATCAGTGTTCAAGTCACAAAGTCAAAACAGACAAATTATGAACCAACAGACAACACAATCAATCATATGTGCAAAGCACAAACTCAAATCAAATGAGTTAGCATCCTACAAAACAAACCAAGTTAGTTCATGATAATCAAATAAACCAAACTCAATCAACTTGAATTAAACTCTTCAAAGCATTTTGCTTCTTAACCTGAAAAAACAACTCAAATGTGAGAAGTAAGACCACTAGGACAAGCCTAGGGTCAAAAGGAGGTGAAAAATTCAAAACAACAAGTAAAAATTGATCAAAATCAAGATTTATCCAACAATAATAAATTCCAGTTGGTCCCATATCCTAAACATTCACCAATTGCATTTTATACACATAACATGTCAAACTATGCATTTTGGAAACTCAATGGTGTAAACAGAATGATCACAATCAAACCAATATCAAAACAGCTCAATAAATTCCACAAACATTCCAGCTCAAACACGACATATTCAATGTGCCACATATCAAATTTCATGGCATTTGGATAGTGGGAACCAAGTCAATGAAAATCAACAAATCAAGGCATATAGAAACAAACTCATACATGGTATCAAATTGAGCATCAACTTCAATCAAGTGTAAAACAGAAATGACATGAGATAAATGAGTCACTCCAAAGCCAAAATGGAATTTAGCATGTTAAGAACCAATCCATAAAATTTCAGCTTCATATGATAAGGTATGAGAATTTCACAAGCTATGTAAGATGATCACTCAAGAGAAGTTCACAAAATGGTAAACAACAAACAAAAATACCAATCAAATAGGAAATTGATCAACAAATCCTACAAAACATCATGCTCAAACTAGACATATAGATGTAATCAAATGCAAAAATCCAGGGCAGATGGCATTAAATAAGCATGGAAACAAAATTCATGAAGTTGGCATAACATAGTGTGACACACATTGTCACACTCAAAACGATCACATCATATCTCTCTAACCAGGAACTCAAAAATAGCAAACTATACATCAAAATCACCAGGAAAGAGTCAAGAACATGTATGTAAAATTTCACACATTTTGGATAAGGCATCATTATTTTATGAATGAAATGGCAAAACATACACACATAGCATACATGATCAAAGTCTCTAGGCAAATTTAAAAATCAATCAGGCACAACTTTTACTATCATGCCTAAAAAATACTAGAGAGAATTTGGAGATCAAAACAAAAATCCTCACTCAAATTGGATAAACCATGAATTAATTATGAATTTTTGAAGATTGGATGCAAAAATGAAATAATTATTTAAGACTAAAAATGGAATTAATTAGGACGAGTGGCAATTGCGTAATTTTCCACAGCCAGGGGCGAAACGCGCCCGTTTCATTAAATGGCGTGTCAGCGTGTGAGTGGCTAGCGGGGGCGGGAAACAGGTTTTCAAATCCCAGGCCAGGCCGCGAAGATCAAAAGCGAAAACTGGAAAGAATTTGCATGTTCTTCGCGTTCATCACCAGAAATCTTCACCAAGAACAAGTTTTCACTAAAGCGCACAAATCATATATGGTTCTCTTCATCTTTCAACAAGGATCATGGATATGGTAACGAAATCGTCCAAAAATTATCACACAAAAAGATACGATCAAGAATAGTTTTGACACACCAACTTTAAATCCAAATATCTACATGATTACTCAACGAAAATGCACGATTCAAACATCAGAATGCTCTATGTTCAAGGATCTATCTAAGCCATATAACAATTGCAAGAATCAGAGAGTTTGAATTTTAACCTCTTGATGAATCAACTGTGGAATCCGTACGAGTTTGATCCTAAATGATGAAAACAGATGGTCTTGAATGTTGTAGGAGGTGTATGGAGGCGATTGTTTAGCTCAGAAACGCACGAACATGAAGAATTTGCCAGCTGCCATTGATAAGCTCAAGGTTGCAACAGTGAGAATTTGATCGATTCTTCCACCAATCTTGTTCAACAGATCTCCCAAATTACCTGCAGATGATGATTCAACAAAGAACTAGCACAAGCATTGATGAATTCTTGATGAATTGATGAAAAAAAGTGTATGTGCAAATTGGGATTTTTTGAGAGAATTGGAGAATTTTGTGATTTTGATTTGAATTGTGATTGTTGATCCTGAGTTTTCTGTTAGGATTAGGCTTTTATAGTATCACTTAATCCATGCCTTAATCATGCTTAACCAAATTGGAGTGATTAGTGAATTGAGCTTGTCATGGAAATTGGCCAATTTGCCCTTTTGCCCTTGAACCAATGGAACAATGTTTTCTGTTTTGCAGCAAGTCACAAATTGCATTTGGAAGTGAATAGAATTGGTTTCATGTGAAAATTCCATGTACTTTTGAATTTGACTTTTCTTCCCACCAAAAATTAAATGGTTCACTTAAAAAATGACCTTTTTATGTGAAGGTTTTTGATGAAATGTAATGATGGATTTGGATAGTACACATCAAATGTGATTTGCTCAAAAAAGAATCAACCAATTTGGCCTTTCCATTCAAAAGTTATGGCACTTTGAATTTCAACTTTTTCTGAAAATGATTTGATCATAACTTGCCAACCATAAATGGGAAATGAGTGTTCTTGGACTTTTTGGAAAGGTGAGAACAAGATCTTCAACTTTCATGTTGGACAAATTTGATTCGAAGCTTGGTTCATGATGTAATTTTGAGGAGAATGACTTTCCATTTTGGGCAGGTGAAAATTACAGGTCATTGCCATTTTGGGAAACTTTTTGTCTGACCTCAAATCCTTCAACCTTGATCTTTGAAATGCCAAATGAAGCTTATATGGACATGAATGAGACCTTTCCAACCATCTCACACCTTCCAATTCCTGATTAAATGCATAGTTGACCACAGTTGACTTTGCTAGGATTTTGGTTGACTGAGCCAAGTTCTGATGAATTTCAAACCTCTTTCTCTTGAGATTTTGATACCAAATGATGTCACAACTTATATGAACTCTTGATGAATGATCATGGTGCCCAAATTCTTCAAGAATGGCCACCATCCATTGCACAATGAATGATTTGACTGCTTTGACCTAGTTTGCTTCATCTGCAAGAAACAAGGTTAGATGACAATATTTTTGTACTTTTGGGTTAGTAAACAAATGAAAATCAATGATATACAAATGCTAGACATGCTTGGTGATCAAGAACCACACTCACAAGATACCCACCCACTAGGAGGCAAGCAAAGGTGCACAAAGATCCTTGAGGCAATGATATGATATGATATGATGCCTTGAGGGATCTTAGGGACAAAATTGGGGTCTTACAACTATCAACATTCCTATTTCTTGATAACAATATACAAAATTTAGCAAAACAAGAACACTAATAACACTATCAATCTTCTCATTTCTTGATAACAATATACAAAATTTAGCAAAACAAGAACACAAATAACACTATCAATCTTCTCATTTCTTGATAACAATATAAAAAATTTAGCAAAACAAGAACACTAATAACACTATCAATCTTCTCATTTCTTGATATCAACATACAAAATTTAGCAAAACAAGAACATTAATAACACTATCAATCTTCTCATTTCTTGATAACAATATAAAAAATTTAGCAAAACAAGAACACTAATCACACTATCAATCTTATCATTTCTTGATAACAATATACAAAATTTAGCAAAACAAGAACACTAATAACAAAATCAATCTTCTCATTTCTTGATAACAATATACATAATTTAGCAAAACAAGAACACTAATAATTCTATCAATCTTCTCATTTCTTGATAACAATATACAAAATTTAGCAAAACAAGAACACTAATAACACGATCAATCTTCTCGTTTCTTGATAACAATATACAAAATTTAGTAAAACAAGAACACTAATAACACTATCAATCTTCTCATTTCTTGATAACAATATACAAAATTTATCAAAACAAGAACACTAATAACACTATCAATCTTCTCATTTCTGGATAACAATTTACAAAATTTAGCAAAACAAGAACACTAATAACACTATCACTCTTCTCATTTCTTGATAATAATATACAAAATTTAGCAAAACAAGAAAACTAATAACACTATCAATCTTCTCATTTCTTGATACCAATATACAGATAAGTATGCTAAGAAAAAAGAAGCAAAGAAATAACTCACCTAATAGAGTCCTAAAGATGTGCGTACGGATATAGAAAGTAGTGGTGTGGCCTTTGAAGCCATCATAAATTCAAATGAAGAGTGCGTCATGGCTTACATCGATTTGGTTGTGATCTTCCATATCCTTATTTGACTGAATAGAAGCCATGGAGAATTCCCCATGGCAATGCCTTTCATTTTTGAGAGATTTTTCTAAAGGGTCAGCGTCAAATGTTTCTTGATAACAAGAAAACTAATAACACTATCAATCTTCTCATTTCTTGATAACAATATACAAAATTAAACAAAACAAGAACACTAATAACACTATCATCCTTCCTATTTCTTGATAACAATATACAAAATTTAGCAAAACAAGAACACTAATAACACTATCAATCTTCTCATTTCTTGATAACTATATACAAAATTTAGCAAAACAAGAACACTAATAACACTATCAATCTTCTCATTTCTTAATATCAATATACAAAATTTAGCAAAACAAGAACACTAATAACACTATCAATCTTCTCATTTCTTGATAACAATATACAAAATTTAGCAAAACAAGAACACTAATAACATTATCAATCTTCTCATTTCTTGATAACAATATACAAAATTTAGCAAAACAAGAACACTAATCACACTATCAATCTTCTCAATTCTTGATAACAATATACAAAATTTAGCAAAACAAGAACACTAATAACACTATCAATCTTCTCATTTCTTGATAACAATATACAAAATTTAGCAAAACAAGAACACTAATAACACTATCAATCTTCTCATTTCTTGATAACAATATATAAAATTTAGCAAAACAAGAACACTAATAACACTATCAATCTTCTCATTTCTTGATATCAATATACAAAATTTAGCAAAACAAGATCATTAATAACTATCAATCTTCTCATTTCTTGATAACAATATACAATATTTAGCAAAACAAGAACACTAATAACACTATCAATCTTCTCATTTCTTGATAACAATATACAAAATTTAGCAAAACAAGAACACTAATCACACTATCAATCTTCTCATTTCTTGATTACAATATACAAAATTTAGCAAAACAAAAACCACTACGCCAAAAACTGGAATAGACAGCGCACCTTAGAGGGCGCTTTCTTAAAGAAGCGCACTCTAAAGTGAAGAGAAAAATAAGGAGGAATAGACAGCGCACTTTAGAGGGTGCTTTTGAAACAAAGCGCCCTCTAAAGTGAAGCAAAAAAATAATGAGGAAATGGAGGGACACCAATAGAGGGCGCGTTTATGAAAGCGCCCTCTAAGGGTACCCTTAGAGGGCGCTTTTAAAAAAGCGCTCTCTAAGTCCATGTACAACAGCGCACTTTAGAGAGCGCTTGTGTAACAAAGCGCCCTCTAAAGTGAAGCGAAAAAATAATGAGGAAATGGAGGGACAACAATAGAGGGCGCGTTTATGAAAGCGCCCTCTAAGGATACCCTTAGAGGGCGCTTTTAAAAAAGCGCTCTCTAAGTCCATGTACAACAGCGCACTTTAGAGAGCGCTTGTGTAACAAAGCGCCCTCTAAAGTGAAGCGAAAAAATAATGAGGAAATGGAGGGACAACAATAGAGGGCGCGTTTATGCAAGCGCCCTCTAAGGATACCCTTAGAGGGCGCTTCTAAGGAAGCGCTCTCTAACTCCATGTACAACAACGCACTTTAGAGGGCGCTTTATTACAAAAGCGCTGTCTAAAGTGAAGCGAAAAAATAAGGAGCAATAGACAGCGCACCTTAGAGGGCGCTTTTTTTCCACAAGCGCCCTCTAAGGTCCCGTTTAGTAAACATTAAAATTATAACATACTGCGCTTTTTGTTATTTCACTCTCTGTTATTTTCGTTCTTTTTCACGTTAGGGTTCTAAGGCGTTCTCCTTCCACCTCTGTTAGATCTACGACGTTTCCTCCTTCTGGCACCAAAGGTACGTTTGTTTCGTTTTAGCTTTGCCCTATTTCTTGCTTTGTTTTAGCTTTGCCCCATTTCAGTTTTTTGTTATTGTTGTCTATGCGTTGTCTATGCTACGTTTGTTTCAACCTGTAAAGTTTCAATATTCATAGTCATTTTAAATTTGATAGCGCATGCGTTAAATTTCAAGCCCTACGTTTGTTTGGGTTTATTAGGCAATTTCAAGCCCTATGAATATCTGATTTTGTGTCAACACCAATATCATTAGAAACCTAGGTCCGAATGTGTTTGAACTCTTCTGAAATTGTTTTTTGTTTATTCTAATTAGTAATGGATAATACATGGATGTCTTCCAATCGATTGTCGAGAGAGTACGAGAATGGGGTATTAGAATTCGTTAAGTTTGCCGTTGCAAACGCCGAAGACCCCAGTAGAATGATATGTCCTTGCTTGGGTTGTTGTTATGGGAAACGGGTTGACGCAGTTCAGTTGACATCGCATCTAATGAGGCATGGAATTGATCGAAGTTATACATGTTGGAATTTGCATGGTGAGAAAAGTAACGAAAATGTTGAACCGGGGGATAGTACGACCTATGCCTCAAACTATAGTGGCGCAGATACATACGATTGTGATCGAGTTGAAGAGATTGCAGAAGCACTTGAAGGAGATCTTAAGGATTGTCCCGAAATGTTTGAGAGGTTGGTAAGTGATGCAGAGAAACCTTTGTATGATGGTTGCACTAAATTCACAAGATTGTCTGCGGTATTAAAGTTGTACAACTTAAAGGCGGGCAATGGGTGGTCGGATAAAAGTTTCACAGAGTTATTAGCCCTTTTGAAAGATATGCTTCCTGAGGATAATGTTCTTCCCAATCGAACATATGAGACCAAAAAGATGTTGTGCTCTATTGGCATGAGCTATGATAAGATACATGCATGTCCAAACGATTGCGTTTTGTTTCGAAATGAGTATGCATCGTTAAATGAGTGTCCTAAATGCGGTGTCTCGCGATATAAGAACAAGTTGTCTCCAGCAAAGGTCTTGTGGTATTTTCCTGTTATTCCGAGATTTAGACGCATGTTTCGTAGTGAAACCGATTCAAGACACTTGACCTGGCATGCAGATGAAAGAATTATAGATGGAAAGTATCGACATCCGGCAGATTCACCACAGTGGTTGAAAATTGATAATGATTATCCTGAATTTGGAGAAGAATCAAGAAACCTTCGCTTGGCATTATCTACTGATGGAATGAACCCACACGGTATCCAGAGTATCTCACACAGTACATGGCCTGTGATTATTATGATTTATAACCTACCTCCATGGCTATGTATGAAGCGTAAGTACATGATGTTGTCTATGTTGATTTCTGGACCTAAACAACCAGGGAATGACATGGACGTGTACTTGAAGCCCTTAATCGAAGATTTAAAGATTTTGTGGGAGACCGGTGTAGAGGTTTATGATGGATATAGGAAAGAAAGTTTCAACTTGAGGGCGATGTTGTTTGGCACAATTAATGATTTTCCTGCATACGGAAATCTATCAGGGTATAGCATAAAAGGTCAATGTGCGTGTCCTATTTGTGAAGATAAAACAGATTGGAAGCGCTTGGAGTTTGGTCAGAAGAATGTCTTTCTCGGTCATCGGAGATTCTTAAATTCAAATCATCACTACCGTGGATGGAGAAAGGGGTTCAATGGAGAGACAAAACAAGGCAGAGCTCCACCTATATTGACGGGTGATCAAATTTTTGAAAAGGTGAAAGATTTGGATACTCAGTTTGGCAAGCCTTTTGCCCACACACTTGTCAAAAGTGGGTGGAAGAAGAGGTCAGTTTTTTTTGAATTGCCGTATTGGAAGTCCTTGTATGTGAGACATTTTCTTGATGTTATGCATATTGAAAAAAATGTATTTGAAAGTGTTATTGGCACGTTACTCAATATACAAGGAAAGTCTAAGGATGGCCTTAAGGCAAGAAAGGACTTGATAGCGATGGGAATAAGAACTGAATTAGGACCCTTGAAGAAAGGAAAACGAACATATCTACCGCCTGCTGCTTATACTCTATCTAGAAAGGAGAAAAAAACATTGTGTAAGTTTCTAAGTGAAGTTAAAGTTCCAGAAGGGTACTCTTCAGATATTAGAAGACTTGTGTCTATGAAAGACCTCAAGTTAAAGAGTTTAAAGACCCATGATTGCCATGTTATAATGGAACATTTTCTCCCAATAGGTATACGTTCTATTCTTCCAGAAAAAGTAAGAAGCTCTATAACTAAGTTGTGTTCTTTCTTCAAGTCAATTTGCAGTAAGGTGATCAATCCTGCGATCTTACCAATGTTGCAAAAAGAAATCGTTATTACTTTGTGTGAGCTTGAAATGTTTTTTCCTCCATCATTTTTTGACATAATGGTACATCTAGTTGTTCATCTTGTGAAAGAGACACAATTGTGTGGACCAGCTTATATGAGATGGATGTACCTGTTGAACGTTATATGAAAATATTAAAAGGGTACGTGAAGAACCGAAGTCGACCAGAAGGTTGTATGGTTGAAAGATACATTGTTGAAGAAGCGATTGAGTTTTGTACTGAATATTTGTCTAATGTTCAGTCAATCGGACTCCCCAAGTCTCAGCTTGTCGAAAAGAAAGAAGGAAAAAATCTAATTGGAAATAAAATCGTGGCAGTATCAAGGGTCGAACGGGATCAAGTGCATTTGTATGTTCTGCACAATGAGAATGAGGTTGAGCCGTATGTTGAAATTCACAAGGATGTTCTCCGAGGTTTAAATCCCAATAGAAATGAAAATTGGATAGTACGAGAGCACAATCGATGTTTTATACCTTGGTTTAAGGATCATATTTATTCAAAGTATTATTCAGATCCCGCTTCAATAACAGAAAGGTTGAGATGCTTAGCATATGGTCCAAGTTTCCATGTTTTTTCTTATAGCGCATACGCGATTAATGGATACACATTTTATACCAAAGAACAAGATGATAAAAGTACTATGCAGAATAGTGGTGTCACCGTGGTAGCTGAAGCAATGCACATATCAAGTGTGAAGGACTTAAACCCCAAATTTGCAAATCTGTCGTATTTTGGTGTTATCGAGCGCATTTGGGTGTTTGATTATGAGAAGTTTCAGATTCCTATATTTGGTTGCAAGTGGGTTGAAAATAATAACGGCATTCGAATGGATAAGTCAGGATTTTTGCAAGTGGATCTTAATAGGGTGGGATACAAAGATGAGTCTTTTATTCTAGCCTCTCAAGCTAGACAAGTGTTCTATGTCAATGATCCGAAAAGTACGAAATGGTCTATAGTTCTTTTTTCCAACAAAGTAATTGATGAAAACACTGGAGATCAAGGTGATGATATTGATGTTGAGATTGAATCGTTTACCAGAAATGATCAAGATGAGAATAATATATCAAATGTTTCATATATTAGAAATGATCATAATGAGGGTATTTGGATCAATCCAACCGTCCGTGTTGTTAAGAGACATGTAGAACATATTCCAACCAAGAAAAGAAAGAGAACTTAGTGAAAAAGGTACAGGTCAAATGATTTTAATTGTTTTCTTTATTACAGGTAAAATGACTTTTATGATTTTAATTGTTTTTACATTTGTCATCTGATTTTAATTGTTTTCTTTTTTACAGGTAAAATGGCTATTATGAAGTCAATCATTTGTGCAAGGGGCAAGGGATGCTCGAAAGTATCAATTGATATTTGTTTAGATGATGATGCTGGATATTTGAAAGTATCCCTCTACGACATTGGTTTCCTTGTTCGACAACATATTCCGATTACATGTGATAATTGGAGAAGTCCGGACTTGAAGGTTGGCAAAGAAAAAATATGGTCGGAGATACAGGCTTGTGTCTCAATAGAGGATGGGTATCTACTTAAAGTTACTTTTGTAGTGGTCCAAAAGAGACATCACACCCGTCTCTTTCCTGTCAACCCCAAAGAGACCGATAGAAGTGGAAAAGTTATGCCAGGTTTTTTCAATATATTTCTCAATGCAGCTGGTATATATTATCATTTGAATTTATCACTTTTTGCTGATTTTGTTGTTCTAAATTGTCAAAGGAACCGTGGTAGACACCGGCATTTGTCACCCTAGGGAATTTGATTTTTACCTTAACAGCCATGCAGGAATTCAGGTAATATTAGCTATGTCATTTAACTTTATGCCATTGTTTACTATTTGTTGCTCAATCGCCTTTTGACAGTTCTGTGTTATTTGCATTTGGACGTGTTCTTTTTGTAGGGGACTACTTATGCTACCATCTGTTGTTTTGGTTGAGCCTTATTTTGTATGGATGTGCGATAGAACTACTAGACAACTTTTGGATATACAGAACATGTTTGCCACCATGGGTGGATGGGCGTTTTTGTTTAGTATTGGTTAGAACTACTAGACAGCTTTTGGATACAGTGGTCACTGGGTGTTGGTTGCTATGTTTTATTCTCTTAATTGTAGTACTTTGAGAATATGTTGTTGTATATTGTTGATCAAAGAATCATATATTAATGTTGTATATATGGAGGATTAATGTTGTATATAAATGGATTCATGTTGTATATATCAATGGATTAATGGTGTATAACATTGGATTAAAGGATGAAATCAATATGAATTTTACACTTTTGCAGCATGCGAACAGGTTACCAAATAAATATATATCCACTGTTTTTCAAACAAATTTTTTTAAAATAACTAACACATTAGAGAGCGCTTTGTCCAGAAAGCGCCCTATAAACACTTTACAATGACAACTTTAGAGGGCGCTTTTTCCTGAAAGCGCCCTCTAAACACTTTACATTGATAACTTTAGAGGGCGCTTTTTCCTGAAAGCGCCCTCTAAACACTTTACAATGACAACTTTAGAGGGCGCTTTTTCCTGAAAGCGCCCTCTAAACACTTTACACTGACAACTTTAGAGGGCGCTTTTACCAGAAAGCGCCCTCTAAGGTGTCCCTCTATGGACCACTCCAGAGGGCGCTTTTTTCTTAAAGCGCACTATAATGTGGCCACTTTAGACAACGCTTTCTCCAGGAGAACAAAGCACTGTCTTTACCTATGCCAGCGCCAGATTAGAGAGCGCTTAAAAGCGCTGTTATAGGCCAAAATAAGCGCCCTCTTTTCCCTTATTTGGCGTAGTGAACACTAATAACACTATCAATCTTCTCATTTCTTGACAACAATATACAGATTAGTATGCTAAGAAAAAAGAAGTAAAGAAATAACTCACGTAATAGACTCCTAAAGATGTGCGTACGAATATAGGAAGCAGTGGTGTGGCCTTTGAAGCCATCATAAATTTGAACGAACAGTGCGTCATGACTTACATCGACTTGGTTGTGATCTTCCATATCCTTATTTGACTGAACAAAAGCCATGGAGAATTCCCCATGGCACTGCCTTTCATTTTTGAGAGATTTTGCTAAAGGGTCAGCGTCTAACGTTTCTTGATAACAAGAACACTAATAACACTATCAATCTTCTCATTTCTTGATAACAATATTCAATGTTTAGCAAAACAAGAACACTAATAACACTATCAACCTTCTCATTTCTTGATAACAATATACAAAATTTAGCAAAACAAGAACACGAATCACACTATCAATCTTCTCATTTCTTGATAACAATATACAAAATTTAGCAAATAAAGAACACTAATAACACTATCAATCGTCTCATTTCTTGATAACAATATACAAAATTTAGCAAAACAAGAATACTAATAACACTATCAATCTTCTCATTTCTTGATAACAATATACAGATTCGTATGCTAAGAAAAAAGAAGCAAAGAAATAACTCACGTAATAGAGTCATAAAGATGTGCATACGAAAATAGGAAGCAGTGGTGTGGGCTTTGAAGCCATCATAAATTCAAACGAACAGTGCATCATGACTTACATCGACTTGGTTGTGATCTTCCATATCCTTATTTGACTGAACAGAAGCCATGGAGAATTCCCCATGGCAATGCCTTTCATTTTTGAGAGTTTTTGCTAAAGTGTAAGCGTCAAACATTTCTTGATAACAAGAACACTAATAACACTATCAATCTTAAAATTTCTTGATAACAATATACAAAATTTAGCAAAACAAGAACACTAATAACACTATCAATCTTCTCATTTCTTGATAACAATATACAAAATTTAGCAAAATAAGAACACTAATCACACTATCAATCTTCTCATTTCTTGATAACAATATACAAAATTTAGCAAAACAAGAACACTAATAACACTATCAATCTTCTCATTTCTTGACAACAATATACAAATTAGTATGCTAAGAAAAAAGAAGTAGAGAAATAACTCACGTAATAGAGTCCTAAAGATGTGCGTACAAATATAGGAAGCAGTGGTGTGGCCTTTGAAGCCATCATAAATTTGAACGAACAGTGCGTCATGACTTACATCGACTTGGTTGTGATCTTCCATATCCTTATTTGACTGAACAGAAGCCATGGAGAATTCCCCATGGCAATGCCTTTCATTTTTGAGAGTTTTTGCTAAAGTGTAAGCGTCAAACATTTCTTGATAACAAGAACACTAATAACACTATCAATCTTAAAATTTCTTGATAACAATATACAAAATTTAGCAAAACAAGAACACTAATAACACTATCAATCTTCTCATTTCTTGATAACAATATACAAAATTTAGCAAAATAAGAACACTAATCACACTATCAATCTTCTCATTTCTTGATAACAATATACAAAATTTAGCAAAACAAGAACACTAATAACACTATCAATCTTCTCATTTCTTGACAACAATATACAAATTAGTATGCTAAGAAAAAAGAAGTAAAGAAATAACTCACGTAATAGAATCCTAAAGATGTGCGTACAAATATAGGAAGCAGTGGTGTGGCCTTTGAAGCCATCATAAATTTGAACGAACAGTGCGTCATGACTTACATCGACTTGGTTGTGATCTTCCATATCCTTATTTGACTAAACAGAAGCCATGGAGAATTCCCCATGGCAATGCCTTTCATTTTTGAGAGATTTTGCTAAAGGGTCAGCGTCAAATGTTTCTTGATAACAAGAACACTAACAACACTATCAATCTTCTCATTTCTTGATAACAATATTCAATATTTAGCAAAACAAGAACACTAATAACACTATCAACCTTCTCATTTCTTGATAACAATATACAAAATTTAGCAAAACAAGAACACTAATCACACTATCAATCTTCTCATTTCTTGATAACAATATACAAAATTTAGCAAATAAAGAACACTAATAACACTATCAATCTTCTCATTTCTTGATAACAATATACAAATTTTTGCAAAACAAGAATACTAATAAAACTATCAATCTTCTCATTTCTTGATAACAATATACAGATTCGTATGCTAAGAAAAAATTAGCAAAGAAATAACTCACGTAATAGAGTCATAAAGATGTGCGTACGAATATAGGAAGCAGTGGTGTGGGCTTTAAAGCCATCATAAATTCAAACGAACAGTGCGTCATGACTTACATCGACTTGGTTGTGATCTTCCATATCCTTATTTGGCTGAACAGAAGCCATGGAGAATTCCCCATGGCAATGCCTTTCATTTTTGAGAGTTTTTGCTAAAGGGTCAGTGTCAAACATTTCTTGATAACAAGAACACTAATAACACTATCAATCTTCAAATTTCTTGATAGCAATATACAAAATTTAGCAAAACAAGAACACTAATAACACTATCAATCTTCTCATTTCTTGATAACAATATACAAAATTTTGCAAAACAAGAACACTAATAACACTATCAATCTTCTCATTTCTTGATAACAATATACAAAATTTAGCAAAACAAGAACACTAATAACAATATCAATCTTCTCATTTCTTGATAACAATATACATAATTTAGCAAAACAAGAACACTAATAACACTATCAATCTTCTCATTTCTTGATAACAATATACAAAATTTATCAAAACAAAAACACTAATAACACTATCAATCTTCTCATTTCTTGATAACAATATACAAAATTTAGCAAAACAAGAACACTGATAACACTATCAATCTTCTCATTTCTTGATAACAATATACAGATTAGTATGCTAAGAAAAAAGAAACAAAGAAATAACTCACGTAATAGAGTCCTAAAGATGTGCGTACGAATATAGGAAGCAGTGGTGTGGGCTTTGAAGCCATCATAAATTCAAACGAACAGTGCGTCATGACTTACATCGACTTGGTTGTGATCTTCCATTTCCTTATTTGACTGAACTGAAGCCATGGAGAATTCCCCAAGGCAATGCCTTTCATTTTTGAGAGTTTTTGCTAAAAGGTCAGCGTCAAACATTTCTTGATAACAAGAACACTAATAACACTATCAATCTTCAAATTTCCTGATAACAATATACAAAATTTAGCAAAACAAGAACACTAATAACACTATCAATCTTCTCATTTCTTGATAACAATATACAAAATTTAGCAAAACAAGAACACTAACCACACTATCAATCTTCTCATTTCTTGATAACAATATACAAAATTTAGCAAAACAAGAACACTAATAACACTATCAATCTTCTCATTTCTAGATAACAATATACAAAATTTAGCAAAATAAGAACACTAATAACACTATCAATCTTCTCATTTCTTGATAACAATATACAGATTAGTATGCTAATAAAAAAGAAGTAAAGAAATAACTCACGTAATAGAGTCCTAAAGATGTGCGTACGAATATAGGAAGCAGTGGTGTGGCCTTTGAAGCCATCATAAATTTGAACGAACAGTGCGTCATGACTTACATCGACTTGGTTGTGATCTTCCATATCCTTATTTGACTGAACAAAAGCCATGGAGAATTCCCCATGGCACTGCCTTTCATTTTTGAGAGATTTTGCTAAAGGGTCAGCGTCTAACGTTTCTTGATAACAAGAACACTAATAACACTATCAATCTTCTCATTTCTTGATAACAATATTCAATGTTTAGCAAAACAAGAACACTAATAACACTATCAACCTTCTCATTTCTTGATAACAATATACAAAATTTAGCAAAACAAGAACACGAATCACACTATCAATCTTCTCATTTCTTGATAACAATATACAAAATTTAGCAAATAAAGAACACTAATAACACTATCAATCGTCTCATTTCTTGATAACAATATACGAAATTTAGCAAAACAAGAATACTAATAACACTATCAATCTTCTCATTTCTTGATAACAATATACAGATTCGTATGCTAAGAAAAAAGAAGCAAAGAAATAACTCACGTAATAGAGTCATAAAGATGTGCATACGAATATAGGAAGCAGTGGTGTGGGCTTTGAAGCCATCATAAATTCAAACGAACAGTGCATCATGACTTACATCGACTTGGTTGTGATCTTCCATATCCTTATTTGACTGAACAGAAGCCATGGAGAATTCCCCATGGCAATGCCTTTCATTTTGAGAGTTTTTGCTAAAGTGTAAGCGTCAAACATTTCTTGATAACAAGAACACTAATAACACTATCAATCTTAAAATTTCTTGATAACAATATACAAAATTTAGCAAAACAAGAACACTAATAACACTATCAATCTTCTCATTTCTTGATAACAATATACAAAATTTAGCAAAATAAGAACACTAATCACACTATCAATCTTCTCATTTCTTGATAACAATATACAAAATTTAGCAAAACAAGAACACTAATAACACTATCAATCTTCTCATTTCTTGACAACAATATACAAATTAGTATGCTAAGAAAAAAGAAGTAGAGAAATAACTCACGTAATAGAGTCCTAAAGATGTGCGTACAAATATAGGAAGCAGTGGTGTGGCCTTTGAAGCCATCATAAATTTGAACGAACAGTGCGTCATGACTTACATCGACTTGGTTGTGATCTTCCATATCCTTATTTGACTGAACAGAAGCCATGGAGAATTCCCCATGGCAATGCCTTTCATTTTTGAGAGTTTTTGCTAAAGTGTAAGCGTCAAACATTTCTTGATAAAAAGAACACTAATAACACTATCAATCTTAAAATTTCTTGATAACAATATACAAAATTTAGCAAAACAAGAACACTAATAACACTATCAATCTTCTCATTTCTTGATAACAATATACAAAATTTAGCAAAATAAGAACACTAATCACACTATCAATCTTCTCATTTCTTGATAACAATATACAAAATTTAGCAAAACAAGAACACTAATAACACTATCAATCTTCTCATTTCTTGACAACAATATACAAATTAGTATGCTAAGAAAAAAGAAGTAAAGAAATAACTCACGTAATAGAATCCTAAAGATGTGCGTACAAATATAGGAAGCAGTGGTGTGGCCTTTGAAGACATCATAAATTTGAACGAACAGTGCGTCATGACTTACATCGACTTGGTTGTGATCTTCCATATCCTTATTTGACTAAACAGAAGCCATGGAGAATTCCCCATGGCAATGCCTTTCATTTTTGAGAGATTTTGCTAAAGGGTCAGCGTCAAATGTTTCTTGATAACAAGAACACTAACAACACTATCAATCTTCTCATTTCTTGATAACAATATTCAATATTTAGCAAAACAAGAACACTAATAACACTATCAACCTTCTCATTTCTTGATAACAATATACAAAATTTAGCAAAACAAGAACACTAATCACACTATCAATCTTCTCATTTCTTGATAACAATATACAAAATTTAGCAAATAAAGAACACTAATAACACTATCAATCTTCTCATTTCTTGATAACAATATACAAATTTTTGCAAAACAAGAATACTAATAAAACTATCAATCTTCTCATTTCTTGATAACAATATACAGATTCGTATGCTAAGAAAAAATTAGCAAAGAAATAACTCACGTAATAGAGTCATAAAGATGTGCGTACGAATATAGGAAGCAGTGGTGTGGGCTTTAAAGCCATCATAAATTCAAACGAACAGTGCGTCATGACTTACATCGACTTGGTTGTGATCTTCCATATCCTTATTTGGCTGAACAGAAGCCATGGAGAATTCCCCATGGCAATGCCTTTCATTTTTGAGAGTTTTTGCTAAAGGGTCAGTGTCAAACATTTCTTGATAACAAGAACACTAATAACACTATCAATCTTCAAATTTCTTGATAGCAATATACAAAATTTAGCAAAACAAGAACACTAATAACACTATCAATCTTCTCATTTCTTGATAACAATATACAAAATTTTGCAAAACAAGAACACTAATAACACTATCAATCTTCTCATTTCTTGATAACAATATACAAAATTTAGCAAAACAAGAACACTAATAACAATATCAATCTTCTCATTTCTTGATAACAATATACATAATTTAGCAAAACAAGAACACTAATAACACTATCAATCTTCTCATTTCTTGATAACAATATACAAAATTTATCAAAACAAAAACACTAATAACACTATCAATCTTCTCATTTCTTGATAACAATATACAAAATTTAGCAAAACAAGAACACTGATAACACTATCAATCTTCTCATTTCTTGATAACAATATACAGATTAGTATGCTAAGAAAAAAGAAACAAAGAAATAACTCACGTAATAGAGTCCTAAAGATGTGCGTACGAATATAGGAAGCAGTGGTGTGGGCTTTGAAGCCATCATAAATTCAAACGAACAGTGCGTCATGACTTACATCGACTTGGTTGTGATCTTCCATTTCCTTATTTGACTGAACTGAAGCCATGGAGAATTCCCCAAGGCAATGCCTTTCATTTTTGAGAGTTTTTGCTAAAAGGTCAGCGTCAAACATTTCTTGATAACAAGAACACTAATAACACTATCAATCTTCAAATTTCCTGATAACAATATACAAAATTTAGCAAAACAAGAACACTAATAACACTATCAATCTTCTCATTTCTTGATAACAATATACAAAATTTAGCAAAACAAGAACACTAACCACACTATCAATCTTCTCATTTCTTGATAACAATATACAAAATTTAGCAAAACAAGAACACTAATAACACTATCAATCTTCTCATTTCTTGATAACAATATACAAAATTTAGCAAAATAAGAACACTAATAACACTATCAATCTTCTCATTTCTTGATAACAATATACAGATTAGTATGCTAATAAAAAAGAAGTAAAGAAATAACTCACGTAATAGAGTCCTAAAGATGTGCGTACGAATATAGGAAGCAGTGGTGTGGCCTTTGAAGCCATCATAAATTTGAACGAACAGTGCGTCATGACTTACATCGACTTGGTTGTGATCTTCCATATCCTTATTTGACTGAACAAAAGCCATGGAGAATTCCCCATGGCAATGCCTTTAATTTTTGAGAGATTTTGCTAAAGGGTCAGCGTCTAACGTTTCTTGATAACAAGAACACTAATAACACTATCAATCTTCATATTTTTTGATAGCAATATACAAAATTTAGCAAAACAAGAACACTAATAACACTATCAATCTTCTCATTTCTTGATAACAATATACAAAATTTAGCAAAACAAGAACACTAATAACACTATCAATCTTCTCATTTCTTGGTAACAATATACAAAATTTAGCAAAACAAGAACACTAATAACACTATCTATCTTCTCATTTCTTGATAACAATATACAAAATTTAGCAAAATAAGAACACTAATCACACTATCAATCTTCTCATTTCTTGATAACAATATACAAAATTTAGCAAAACAAGAACACTAATAACACTATCAATCTTCTCATTTCTTGACAACAATATACAAATTAGTATGCTAAGAAAAAAGAAGTAAAGAAATAACTCACGTAATAGAGTTCTAAAGATGTGCGTACAAATATAGGAAGCAGTGGTGTGGCCTTTGAAGCCATCATAAATTTGAACGAATAGTGCGTCTTGACTTACATCGACTTGGTTGTGATCTTCCATATCCTTATTTGACTAAACAGAAGCCATGGAGAATTCCCCATGGCAATGCCTTTCATTTTTGAGAGATTTTGCTAAAGGGTCAGCGTCAAATGTTTCTTGATAACAAGAACACTAACAACACTATCAATCTTCTCATTTCTTGATAACAATATTCAATATTTAGCAAAACAAGAACACTAATAACACTATCAACCTTCTCATTTCTTGATAACAATATACAAAATTTAGCAAAACAAGAACACTAATCACACTATCAATCTTCTCATTTCTTGATAACAATATACAAAATTTTGCAAATAAAGAACACTAATAACACTATCAATCTTCTCATTTCTTGATAACAATATACAAATTTTAGCAAAACAAGAATACTAATAACACTATCAATCTTCTCATTTCTTGATAACAATATACAGATTCGTATGCTAAGAAAAAATAAGCAAAGAAATAACTCACGTAATAGAGTCATAAAGATGTGCGTACGAATATAGGAAGCAGTGGTGTGGGCTTTGAAGCCATCATAAATTCAAACGAACAGTGCGTCATGACTTACATCGACTTGGTTGTGATCTTCCATATCCTTATTTGACTGAACAGAAGCCATGGAGAATTCCCCATGGCAATGCCTTTCATTTTTGAGAGTTTTTGCTAAAGGGTCAGTGTCAAACATTTCTTGATAACAAGAACACTAATAACACTATCAATCTTCAAATTTCTTGATAGCAATATACAAAATTTAGCAAAACAAGAACACTAATAACACTATCAATCTTCTCATTTCTTGATAACAATATACAAAATTTTGCAAAACAAGAACACTAATAACACTATCAATCTTCTCATTTCTTGATAACAATATACAAAATTTAGCAAAACAAGAACACTAATAACAATATCAATCTTCTCATTTCTTGATAACAATATACATAATTTAGCAAAACAAGAACACTAATAACACTATCAATCTTCTCATTTCTTGATAACAATATACAAAATTTATCAAAACAAAAACACTAATAACACTATCAATCTTCTCATTTCTTGATAACAATATACAAAATTTAGCAAAACAAGAACACTGATAACACTATCAATCTTCTCATTTCTTGATAACAATATACAGATTAGTATGCTAAGAAAAAAGAAACAAAGAAATAACTCACGTAATAGAGTCCTAAAGATGTGCGTACGAATATAGGAAGCAGTGGTGTGGGCTTTGAAGCCATCATAAATTCAAACGAACAGTGCGTCATGACTTACATCGACTTGGTTGTGATCTTCCATTTCCTTATTTGACTGAACAGAAGCCATGGAGAATTCCCCAAGGCAATGCCTTTCATTTTTGAGAGTTTTTTCTAAAAGGTCAGCGTCAAACATTTCTTGATAACAAGAACACTAATAACACTATCAATCTTCTCATTTCTTGATAACAATATACAAAATTTAGCAAAACAAGAACACTAATAACACTATCAATCTTCTCATTTCTTGATAACAATATACAAAATTTAGCAAAACAAGAACACTAACCACACTATCAATCTTCTCATTTCTTGATAACAATATACAAAATTTAGCAAAACAAGAACACTAATAACACTATCAATCTTCTCATTTCTTGATAACAATATACAAAATTTAGCAAAATAAGAACACTAATAACACTATCAATCTTCTCATTTCTTGATAACAATATACAGATTAGTATGCTAATAAAAAAGAAGTAAAGAAATAACTCACGTAATAGGGTCCTAAAGATGTGCATACGAATATAGGAAGCAGTGGTGTGGCCTTTGAAGCCATCATAAATTTGAACGAACAGTGCGTCATGACTTACATCGACTTGGTTGTGATCTTCCATATCCTTATTTGACTGAACAAAAGCCATGGAGAATTCCCCATGGCAATGCCTTTAATTTTTGAGAGATTTTGCTAAAGGGTCAGCGTCTAACGTTTCTTGATAACAAGAACACTAATAACACTATCAATCTTCATATTTTTTGATAGCAATATACAAAATTTAGCAAAACAAGAACACTAATAACACTATCAATCTTCTCATTTCTTGATAACAATATACAAAATTTAGCAAAACAAGAACACTAATAACACTATCAATCTTCTCATTTCTTGGTAACAATATACAAAATTTAGCAAAACAAGAACACTAATAACACTATCTATCTTCTCATTTCTTGATAACAATGTACAAAATTTAGCAAAATAAGAACACTAATCACACTATCAATCTTCTCATTTCTTGATAACAATATACAAAATTTAGCAAAACACGAACACTAATAACACTATCAATCTTCTCATTTCTTGACAACAATATACAAATTAGTATGCTAAGAAAAAAGAAGTAAAGAAATAACTCACGTAATAGAGTCCTAAAGATGTGCGTACAATTATAGGAAGCAGTGGTG
This sequence comes from Lathyrus oleraceus, assembly GCF_024323335.1. Taxonomy (NCBI): domain Eukaryota; kingdom Viridiplantae; phylum Streptophyta; class Magnoliopsida; order Fabales; family Fabaceae; genus Lathyrus; species Lathyrus oleraceus. The sequence goes on from NW_026112441.1 coordinate 61,157, forward strand.
TGGCCTTTGAAGCCATCATAAATTTGAACGAACAGTGCGTCATGACTTACATCGACTTGGTTGTGATCTTCCATATCCTTATTTGACTGAACAAAAGCCATGGAGAATTCCCCATGGCAATGCCTTTAATTTTTGAGAGATTTTGCTAAAGGGTCAGCGTCTAACGTTTCTTGATAACAAGAACACTAATAACACTATCAATCTTCTCATTTCTTGATAACAATATTCAATGTTTAGCAAAACAAGAACACTAATAACACTATCAACCTTCTCATTTCTTGATAACAATATACAAAATTTAGCAAAACAAGAACACTAATCACACTATCAATCTTCTCATTTCTTGATAACAATATACAAAATTTAGCAAATAAAGAACACTAATAACACTATCAATTGTCTCATTTCTTGATAACAATATACAAAATTTAGCAAAACAAGAATACTAATAACACTATCAATCTTTTCATTTCTTGATAACAATATACAGATTCGTATGCTAAGAAAAAAGAAGCAAAGAAATAACTCACGTAATAGAGGCATAAAGATGTGCATACGAATATAGGAAGCAGTGGTGTGGGCTGTGAAGCCATCATAAATTCAAACGAACAGTGCGTCATGACTTACATCGACTTGGTTGTGATCTTCCATATCCTTATTTGACTGAACAGAAGCCATGGAGAATTCCCCATGGCAATGCCTTTCATTTTTGAGAGTTTTTGCTAAAGTGTAAGCGTCAAACATTTCTTGATAACAAGAACACTAATAACACTATCAATCTTAAAATTTCTTGATAACAATATACAAAATTTAGCAAAACAAGAACACTAATAACACTATCAATCTTCTCATTTCTTGATAACAATATACAAAATTTAGCAAAATAAGAACACTAATCACACTATCAATCTTCTCATTTCTTGATAACAATATACAAAATTTAGCAAAACAAGAACACTAATAACACTATCAATCTTCTCATTTCTTGACAACAATATACAAATTAGTATGCTAAGAAAAAAGAAGTAAAGAAATAACTCACGTAATAGAGTCCTAAAGATGTGCGTACAAATATAGGAAGCAGTGGTGTGGCCTTTGAAGCCATCATAAATTTGAACGAACAGTGCGTCATGACTTACGTCGACTTGGTTGTGATCTTCCATATCCTTATTTGACTGAACAGAAGCCATGGAGAATTCCCCATGGCAATGCCTTTCATTTTTGAGAGTTTTTGCTAAAGTGTAAGCGTCAAACATTTCTTGATAACAAGAACACTAATAACACTATCAATCTTAAAATTTCTTGATAACAATATACAAAATTTAGCAAAACAAGAACACTAATAACACTATCAATCTTCTCATTTCTTGATAACAATATACAAAATTTAGCAAAATAAGAACACTAATCACACTATCAATCTTCTCATTTCTTGATAACAATATACAAAATTTAGCAAAACAAGAACACTAATAACACTATCAATCTTCTCATTTCTTGACAACAATATACAAATTAGTATGCTAAGAAAAAAGAAGTAAAGAAATAACTCACGTAATAGAATCCTAAAGATGTGCGTACAAATATAGGAAGCAGTGGTGTGGCCTTTGAAGCCATCATAAATTTGAACGAACAGTGCGTCATGACTTACATCGACTTGGTTGTGATCTTCCATATCCTTATTTGACTAAACAGAAGCCATGGAGAATTCCCCATGGCAATGCCTTTCATTTTTGAGAGATTTTGCTAAAGGGTCAGCATCAAATGTTTCTTGATAACAAGAACACTAACAACACTATCAATCTTCTCATTTCTTGATAACAATATTCAATATTTAGCAAAACAAGAACACTATTAACACTATCAACCTTCTCATTTCTTGATAACAATATACAAAATTTAGCAAAACAAGAACACTAATCACACTATCAATCTTCTCATTTCTTGATAACAATATACAAAATTTAGCAAATAAAGAACACCAATAACACTATCAATCTTCTCATTTCTTGATAACAATATACAAATTTTAGCAAAACAAGAATACTAATAAAACTATCAATCTTCTCATTTCTTGATAACAATATACAGATTCGTATGCTAAGAAAAAATAAGCAAAGAAATAACTCACGTAATAGAGTCATAAAGATGTGCGTACGAATATAGGAAGCAGTGGTGTGGGCTTTGAAGCCATCATAAATTCAAACGAACAGTGCGTCATGACTTACATCGACTTGGTTGTGATCTTCCATATCCTTATTTGACTGAACAGAAGCCATGGAGAATTCCCCATGGCAATGCCTTTCATTTTTGAGAGTTTTTGCTAAAGGGTCAGCGTCAAACATTTCTTGATAACAAGAACACTAATAACACTATCAATCCTCATATTTTTTGATAGCAATATACAAAATTTAGCAAAACAAGAACACTAATAACACTATCAATCTTCTCATTTCTTTATAACAATATACAAAATTTAGCAAAACAAGAACACTAATAACACTATCAATCTTCTCATTTCTTTATAACAATATACAAAATTTAGCAAAACAAGAACACTAATAACACTATCAATCTTCTCATTTCTTGATAACAATATACAAAATTTAGCAAAACAAGAACACTAATAACACTATCAATCTTCTCATTTCTTGATAACAATATACAAAATTTAGCAAAACAAGAACACTAATAACACTATCAATCTTGTCATTTCTTGATAATAATATACAAAATTTAGCAAAACAAGAACACTAATAACACTATCAATCTTCTCATTTCTTGATAACAATATACAGATAAGTATGCTAAGTAAAAAGAAGCAACGAAATAACTCACGTAATAGAGTCCTAAAGATGCGCGTACGGATATAGGAAGGAGTGGTGTGGCCTTTGAACCCATCATAAATTCAAACGAACAGTGCGTCATGACTTACATCGACTTGGTTGTGATCTTCCATTTCCTTATTTGACTGAACAGAAGCCATGGAGAATTCCCCAAGGCAATGCCTTTCATTTTTGAGAGTTTTTGCTAAAATGTCAGCGTCAAACATTTCTTGATAACAAGAACACTAATAACACTATCAATCTTCAAATTTCCTGATAACAATATACAGAATTTAGCAAAACAAGAACACTAATAACACTATCAATCTTCTCATTTCTTGATAACAATATACAAAATTTAGCAAAACAAGAACACTAATCACACTATCAATCTTCTCATTTCTTGATAACAATATACAAAATTTAGCAAAACAAGAACACTAATAACACTATCAATCTTCTCATTTCTTGATAACAATATACAAAATTTAGCAAAATAAGAACACTAATAACACTATCAATCTTCTCATTTCTTGACAACAATATATAGATTAGTATGCTAATAAAAAAGAAGTAAAGAAATAACTCACGTAATAGAGTCCTAAAGATGTGCGTACGAATATAAGAAGCAGTGGTGTGGCCTTTGAAGCCATCATAAATTTGAACGAACAGTGCGTCATGACTTACATCGACTTGGTTGTGATCTTCCATATCCTTATTTGACTGAACAAAAGCCATGGAGAATTCCCCATGGCAATGCCTTTAATTTTTGAGAGATTTTGCTAAAGGGTCAGCGTCTAACGTTTCTTGATTACAAGAACACTAATAACACTATCAATCTTCTCATTTCTTGATAACAATATTTAACGTTTAGCAAAACAAGGACACTAATAACACTATCAACCTTCTCATTTCTTGATAACAATATACAAAATTTAGCAAAATAAAGAACACTAATAACACTATCAATCGTCTCATTTCTTGATAACAATATACAAAATTTAGCAAAACAAGAATACTAATAACACTATCAATCTTCTCATTTCTTGATAACAATATAAAGATTCGTATGCTAAGAAAAAAGAAGCAAAGAAATAACTCACGTAATAGAGGAATAAAAATGTGCATACGAATATAGGAAGCAGTGGTGTGGGCTTTGAAGCCATCATAAATTCAAACGAACAGTGCGTCATGACTTACATCGACTTGGTTGTGATCTTCCATATCCTTATTTGACTGAACAGAAGCCATGGGGAATTCCCCATGGCAATGCCTTTCATTTTTGAGAGTTTTTGCTAAAGTGTAAGCGTCAAACATTTCTTGATAACAAGAACACTAATAACACTATCAATCTTAAAATTTCTTGATAACAATATACAAAATTTAGCAAAACAAGAACACTAATAACACTATCAATCTTCTCATTTCTTGATAACAATATACAAAATTTAGAAAAATAAGAACACTAATCACACTATCAATCTTCTCATTTCTTGATAACAATATACAAAATTTAGCAAAACAAGAACACTAATAACACTATCAATCTTCTCATTTCTTGACAACAATATACAAATTAGTATGCTAAGAAAAAAGAAGTAAAGAAATAACTCACGTAATAGAGTCCAAAAGATGTGCGTACAAATATAGGAAGCAGTGGTGTGGGCTTTGAAGCCATCATAAATTCAAACGAACAGTGCGTCATGACTTACATCGGCTTGGTTGTGATCTTCCATATCCTTATTTGACTCAACAGAAGCCATGGAGAATTCCCCATGGCAATGCCTTTCATTTTTGAGAATTTTTGCTAAAGGGTCAGCGTCAAACATTTCTTGATAACAAGAACACTAATAACCCTATCAATTTTCAAATTTCTTGATAACAATATACAAAATTTAGCAAAACAAGAACACTAATAACACTATCAATCTTCTCATTTCTTGATAACAATATACAAAGTTTAGCAAAACAAGAACACTAATAACACTATCAATCTTCTCATTTCTTTATAACAATATACTAAATTTAGCAAAACAAGAACACTAACAACACTATCAATCTTCTCATTTCTTGATAACAATATACAAAATTTAGCAAAACAAGAACACTAATAACACTATCAATCTTCTCATTTCTTGATAACAATATACAAAATTTAGGAAAACAAGAACACTAATAACACTATCAATCTTCTCATTTCTTGATAACAATATACAAAATTTAGCAAAACAAGAACACTAATAACACTTTCAATCTTCTCATTTCTTGATAACAATATACAAAATTTAGCAAAACAAGAACACTAATAACACTATCAATCCTCTCGTTTCTTTATAACAATATACAAAATTTAGCAAAACAAGAACACTAAGCACATTATCAATCTTCTCATTTCTTGATAACAATATACAAAATTTAGCAAAACAAGAACACTAATAACACTATCAATCTTCTCATTTCTTGATAACATTATACAAAATTTAGCAAAACAAGAACACTAATAACAGTATCAATCTTCAAATTTCCTGATAACAATATACAAAATTTAGCAAAACAAGAACACTAATAACACTATCAATCTTCTCATTTCTTGATAACAATATACAAAATTTAGCAAAACAAGAACACTAATAACACTATCAATCTTCTCATTTCTTGACAACAATATACAGATTAGTATGCTAAGAAAAAAGAAGCAAAGAAATAACTCACGTAATAGAGTCCTAAAGATGTGCGTACGAATATAGGAAGCAGTGGTGTGGGCTTTGAAGCCATCATAAATTCAAACGAACAGTGCGTCATGACTTACATCGGCTTGGTTGTGATCTTCCATATCCTTATTTGACTCAAAAGAAGCCATGGAGAATTCCCCATGGCAATGCCTTTCATTTTTGAGAGATTTTGCTAAAGGGTCAGCGTCAAATGTTTCTTAATAACAAGAACACTAACAACACTATCAATCTTCTCATTTCTTGATAACAATAGTCAATATTTAGCAAAACAAGAACACTAATAACACTATCAACCTTCTCATTTCTTGATAACAATATACAAAATTTAGGAAAACAAGAACACTAATAACACTATCAATCTTCTCATTTCTTGATAACAATATACAAAATTTAGCAAAACAAGAACACTAATAACACTATCAATCTTCTCGTTTCTTTATAACAATATACAAAATTTAGCAAAACAAGAACACTAAGCACATTATCAATATTCTCATTTCTTGATAACAATATACAAAATTTAGGAAAACAAGAACACTAATAACACTATCAATCTTCTCATTTCTTGATAACAATATACAAAATTTAGCAAAACAAGAACACTAACAACACTATCAATCTTCTCATTTCTTGATAACAATATACAAAATTTAGCAAAACAAGAACACTAATAACACTATCAATCCTCTCGTTTCTTTATAACAATATACAAAATTTAGCAAAACAAGAACACTAAGCACATTATCAATCTTCTCATTTCTTGATAACAATATACAAAATTTAGCAAAACAAGAACACTAATAACACTATCAATCTTCTCATTTCTTAATAACAATATACAAAATTTAGCAAAACAAGAACACTAATAACACTATCAATCTTCAAATTTCTGATAACAATATACAAAATTTAGCAAAACAAGAACACTAATAACACTATCAATCTTCTCATTTCTTGATAACAATATACAAAATTTAGCAAAACAAGAACACTAATAACACTATCAATCTTCTCATTTCTTGACAACAATATACAGATTGGTATGCTAAGAAAAAAGAAGCAAAGAAATAACTCACGTAATAGAGTCCTAAAGATGTGCGTACGAATATAGGAAGCAGTGGTGTGGGCTTTGAAGCCATCATAAATTCAAACGAACAGTGCGTCATGACTTACATCGGCTTGGTTGTGATCTTCCATATCCTTATTTGACTGAACAGAAGCCATGGAGAATTCCCCATGGCAATGCCTTTCATTTTTGAGAGTTTTTGCTAAAGGGTCAGCGTCAAACATTTCTTGATAACAATAACACTAATAACACTATCAATTTTCAAATTTCTTGATAACAATATACAAAATTTAGCAAAACAAGAACACTAATAACACTATCAATCTTCTCATTTCTTGATAACAATATACAAAATTTAGCAAAACAAGAATACTAATAACACTATCAATCTTCTCATTTCTTGATAACAATATAAAGATTCGTATGCTAAGAAAAAAGAAGCAAAGAAATAACTCACGTAATAGAGGAATAAAAATGTGCATACGAATATAGGAAGCAGTGGTGTGGGCTTTGAAGCCATCATAAATTCAAACGAACAGTGCGTCATGACTTACATCGACTTGGTTGTGATCTTCCATATCCTTATTTGACTGAACAGAAGCCATGGGGAATTCCCCATGGCAATGCCTTTCATTTTTGAGAGTTTTTGCTAAAGTGTAAGCGTCAAACATTTCTTGATAACAAGAACACTAATAACACTATCAATCTTAAAATTTCTTGATAACAATATACAAAATTTAGCAAAACAAGAACACTAATAACACTATCAATCTTCTCATTTCTTGATAACAATATACAAAATTTAGAAAAATAAGAACACTAATCACACTATCAATCTTCTCATTTCTTGATAACAATATACAAAATTTAGCAAAACAAGAACACTAATAACACTATCAATCTTCTCATTTCTTGACAACAATATACAAATTAGTATGCTAAGAAAAAAGAAGTAAAGAAATAACTCACGTAATAGAGTCCAAAAGATGTGCGTACAAATATAGGAAGCAGTGGTGTGGGCTTTGAAGCCATCATAAATTCAAACGAACAGTGCGTCATGACTTACATCGGCTTGGTTGTGATCTTCCATATCCTTATTTGACTCAACAGAAGCCATGGAGAATTCCCCATGGCAATGCCTTTCATTTTTGAGAATTTTTGCTAAAGGGTCAGCGTCAAACATTTCTTGATAACAAGAACACTAATAACCCTATCAATTTTCAAATTTCTTGATAACAATATACAAAATTTAGCAAAACAAGAACACTAATAACACTATCAATCTTCTCATTTCTTGATAACAATATACAAAGTTTAGCAAAACAAGAACACTAATAACACTATCAATCTTCTCATTTCTTTATAACAATATACTAAATTTAGCAAAACAAGAACACTAACAACACTATCAATCTTCTCATTTCTTGATAACAATATACAAAATTTAGCAAAATAAGAACACTAATAACACTATCAATCTTCTCATTTCTTGATAACAATATACAAAATTTAGGAAAACAAGAACACTAATAACACTATCAATCTTCTCATTTCTTGATAACAATATACAAAATTTAGCAAAACAAGAACACTAATAACACTTTCAATCTTCTCATTTCTTGATAACAATATACAAAATTTAGCAAAACAAGAACACTAATAACACTATCAATCCTCTCGTTTCTTTATAACAATATACAAAATTTAGCAAAACAAGAACACTAAGCACATTATCAATCTTCTCATTTCTTGATAACAATATACAAAATTTAGCAAAACAAGAACACTAATAACACTATCAATCTTCTCATTTCTTGATAACATTATACAAAATTTAGCAAAACAAGAACACTAATAACAGTATCAATCTTCAAATTTCCTGATAACAATATACAAAATTTAGCAAAACAAGAACACTAATAACACTATCAATCTTCTCATTTCTTGATAACAATATACAAAATTTAGCAAAACAAGAACACTAATAACACTATCAATCTTCTCATTTCTTGACAACAATATACAGATTAGTATGCTAAGAAAAAAGAAGCAAAGAAATAACTCACGTAATAGAGTCCTAAAGATGTGCGTACGAATATAGGAAGCAGTGGTGTGGGCTTTGAAGCCATCATAAATTCAAACGAACAGTGCGTCATGACTTACATCGGCTTGGTTGTGATCTTCCATATCCTTATTTGACTCAAAAGAAGCCATGGAGAATTCCCCATGGCAATGCCTTTCATTTTTGAGAGATTTTGCTAAAGGGTCAGCGTCAAATGTTTCTTAATAACAAGAACACTAACAACACTATCAATCTTCTCATTTCTTGATAACAATAGTCAATATTTAGCAAAACAAGAACACTAATAACACTATCAACCTTCTCATTTCTTGATAACAATATACAAAATTTAGGAAAACAAGAACACTAATAACACTATCAATCTTCTCATTTCTTGATAACAATATACAAAATTTAGCAAAACAAGAACACTAATAACACTATCAATCTTCTCGTTTCTTTATAACAATATACAAAATTTAGCAAAACAAGAACACTAAGCACATTATCAATATTCTCATTTCTTGATAACAATATACAAAATTTAGGAAAACAAGAACACTAATAACACTATCAATCTTCTCATTTCTTGATAACAATATACAAAATTTAGCAAAACAAGAACACTAACAACACTATCAATCTTCTCATTTCTTGATAACAATATACAAAATTTAGCAAAACAAGAACACTAATAACACTATCAATCCTCTCGTTTCTTTATAACAATATACAAAATTTAGCAAAACAAGAACACTAAGCACATTATCAATCTTCTCATTTCTTGATAACAATATACAAAATTTAGCAAAACAAGAACACTAATAACACTATCAATCTTCTCATTTCTTAATAACAATATACAAAATTTAGCAAAACAAGAACACTAATAACACTATCAATCTTCAAATTTCCCGATAACAATATACAAAATTTAGCAAAACAAGAACACTAATAACACTATCAATCTTCTCATTTCTTGATAACAATATACAAAATTTAGCAAAACAAGAACACTAATAACACTATCAATCTTCTCATTTCTTGACAACAATATACAGATTGGTATGCTAAGAAAAAAGAAGCAAAGAAATAACTCACGTAATAGAGTCCTAAAGATGTGCGTACGAATATAGGAAGCAGTGGTGTGGGCTTTGAAGCCATCATAAATTCAAACGAACAGTGCGTCATGACTTACATCGGCTTGGTTGTGATCTTCCATATCCTTATTTGACTGAACAGAAGCCATGGAGAATTCCCCATGGCAATGCCTTTCATTTTTGAGAGTTTTTGCTAAAGGGTCAGCGTCAAACATTTCTTGATAACAATAACACTAATAACACTATCAATTTTCAAATTTCTTGATAACAATATACAAAATTTAGCAAAACAAGAACACTAATAACACTATCAATCTTCTCATTTCTTGATAACAATATACAAAATTTAGCAAAACAAGAACACTAATAACACTATCAATCTTCTCATTTCTTTATAACAATATACAAAATTTAGCAAAACAAGAACACTAATAACACTATCAATCTTCTCATTTCTTGATAACAATATACAAAATTTAGCAAAACAAGAACAATAATAACACTATCAATCTTCTCATTTCTTGATAACAATATACAAAATTTAGCAAAACAAGAACACTAATAACACTATCAATCTTCTCATTTCTTGATAACAATATACAAAATTTAGGAAAACAAGAACACTAATAACACTATCAATCTTCTCATTTCTTGATAACAATATACAAAATTTAGCAAAACAAGAACACTAATAACACTATCAATCTTCTCGTTTCTTTATAACAATATACAAAATTTAGCAAAACAAGAACACTAAGCACATTATCAATCTTCTCATTTCTTGATAACAATATACAAAATTTAGCAAAACAAGAACACTAATAACACTATCAATCTTCTCATTTCTTGATAACAATATACAAAATTTAGCAAAACAAGAACACTAATAACACTATCAATCTTCTCATTTCTTGACAACAATATACAGATTAGTATGCTAAGAAAAAAGAAGCAAAGAAATAACTCACGTAATAGAGTCATAAAGATGTGCGTACGAATATAGGAAGCAGTGGTGTGGGCTTTGAAGCCATCATAAATTCAAACGAATAGTGCGTCATGACTTACATCGGCTTGGTTGTGATCTTCCATATCCTTATTTGACTCAAAAGAAGCCATGGAGAATTCCCCATGGCAATGCCTTTCATTTTTGAGAGATTTTGCTAAAGGGTCAGCGTCAAATGTTTCTTGATAACAAGAACACTAACAACACTATCAATCTTCTCATTTCTTGATAACAATAGTCAATATTTAGCAAAACAAGAACACTAATAACACTATCAACCTTCTCATTTCTTGATAACAATATACAAAATTTAGGAAAACAAGAACACTAATAACACTATCAATCTTCTCATTTCTTGATAACAATATACAAAATTTAGCAAAACAAGAACACTAATAACACTATCAATCTTCTCGTTTCTTTATAACAATATACAAAATTTAGCAAAACAAGAACACTAAGCACATTATCAATATTCTCATTTCTTGATAACAATATACAAAATTTAGGAAAACAAGAACACTAATAACACTATCAATCTTCTCATTTCTTGATAACAATATACAAAATTTAGCAAAACAAGAACACTAACAACACTATCAATCTTCTCATTTCTTGATAACAATATACAAAATTTAGCAAAACAAGAACACTAATAACACTATCAATCTTCTCGTTTCTTTATAACAATATACAAAATTTAGCAAAACAAGAACACTAAGCACATTATCAATATTCTCATTTCTTGATAACAATATACAAAATTTAGGAAAACAAGAACACTAATAACACTATCAATCTTCTCATTTCTTGATAACAATATACAAAATTTAGCAAAACAAGAACACTAACAACACTATCAATCTTCTCATTTCTTGATAACAATATACAAAATTTAGCAAAACAAGAACACTAATAACACAATCAATCCTCTCGTTTCTTTATAACAATATACAAAATTTAGCAAAACAAGAACACTAAGCACATTATCAATCTTCTCATTTCTTGATAACAATATACAAAATTTAGCAAAACAAGAACACTAATAACACTATCAATCTTCTCATTTCTTAATAACAATATACAAAATTTAGCAAAACAAGAACACTAATAACACTATCAATCTTCAAATTTCCTGATAACAATATACAAAATTTAGCAAAACAAGAACACTAATAACACTATCAATCTTCTCATTTCTTGATAACAATATACAAAATTTAGCAAAACAAGAACACTAATAACACTATCAATCTTCTCATTTCTTGACAACAATATACAGATTGGTATGCTAAGAAAAAAGAAGCAAAGAAATAACTCACGTAATAGAGTCCTAAAGATGTGCGTACGAATATAGGAAGCAGTGGTGTGGGCTTTGAAGCCATCATAAATTCAAACGAACAGTGCGTCATGACTTACATCGGCTTGGTTGTGATCTTCCATATCCTTATTTGACTGAACAGAAGCCATGGAGAATTCCCCATGGCAATGCCTTTCATTTTTGAGAGTTTTTGCTAAAGGGTCAGCGTCAAACATTTCTTGATAACAATAACACTAATAACACTATCAATTTTCAAATTTCTTGATAACAATATACAAAATTTAGCAAAACAAGAACACTAATAACACTATCAATCTTCTCATTTCTTGATAACAATATACAAAATTTAGCAAAACAAGAACACTAATAACACTATCAATCTTCTCATTTCTTTATAACAATATACAAAATTTAGCAAAACAAGAACACTAATAACACTATCAATCTTCTCATTTCTTGATAACAATATACAAAATTTAGCAAAACAAGAACAATAATAACACTATCAATCTTCTCATTTCTTGATAACAATATACAAAATTTAGCAAAACAAGAACACTAATAACACTATCAATCTTCTCATTTCTTGATAACAATATACAAAATTTAGGAAAACAAGAACACTAATAACACTATCAATCTTCTCATTTCTTGATAACAATATACAAAATTTAGCAAAACAAGAACACTAATAACACTATCAATCTTCTCGTTTCTTTATAACAATATACAAAATTTAGCAAAACAAGAACACTAAGCACATTATCAATCTTCTCATTTCTTGATAACAATATACAAAATTTAGCAAAACAAGAACACTAATAACACTATCAATCTTCTCATTTCTTGATAACAATATACAAAATTTAGCAAAACAAGAACACTAATAACACTATCAATCTTCTCATTTCTTGACAACAATATACAGATTAGTATGCTAAGAAAAAAGAAGCAAAGAAATAACTCACGTAATAGAGTCATAAAGATGTGCGTACGAATATAGGAAGCAGTGGTGTGGGCTTTGAAGCCATCATAAATTCAAACGAATAGTGCGTCATGACTTACATCGGCTTGGTTGTGATCTTCCATATCCTTATTTGACTCAAAAGAAGCCATGGAGAATTCCCCATGGCAATGCCTTTCATTTTTGAGAGATTTTGCTAAAGGGTCAGCGTCAAATGTTTCTTGATAACAAGAACACTAACAACACTATCAATCTTCTCATTTCTTGATAACAATAGTCAATATTTAGCAAAACAAGAACACTAATAACACTATCAACCTTCTCATTTCTTGATAACAATATACAAAATTTAGGAAAACAAGAACACTAATAACACTATCAATCTTCTCATTTCTTGATAACAATATACAAAATTTAGCAAAACAAGAACACTAATAACACTATCAATCTTCTCGTTTCTTTATAACAATATACAAAATTTAGCAAAACAAGAACACTAAGCACATTATCAATATTCTCATTTCTTGATAACAATATACAAAATTTAGGAAAACAAGAACACTAATAACACTATCAATCTTCTCATTTCTTGATAACAATATACAAAATTTAGCAAAACAAGAACACTAACAACACTATCAATCTTCTCATTTCTTGATAACAATATACAAAATTTAGCAAAACAAGAACACTAATAACACTATCAATCCTCTCGTTTCTTTATAACAATATACAAAATTTAGCAAAACAAGAACACTAAGCACATTATCAATCTTCTCATTTCTTGATAACAATATACAAAATTTAGCAAAACAAGAACACTAATAACACTATCAATCTTCTCATTTCTTAATAACAATATACAAAATTTAGCAAAACAAGAACACTAATAACACTATCAATCTTCAAATTTCCTGATAACAATATACAAAATTTAGCAAAACAAGAACACTAATAACACTATCAATCTTCTCATTTCTTGATAACAATATACAAAATTTAGCAAAACAAGAACACTAATAACACTATCAATCTTCTCATTTCTTGACAACAATATACAGATTGGTATGCTAAGAAAAAAGAAGCAAAGAAATAACTCACGTAATAGAGTCCTAAAGATGTGCGTACGAATATAGGAAGCAGTGGTGTGGGCTTTGAAGCCATCATAAATTCAAACGAACAGTGCGTCATGACTTACATCGGCTTGGTTGTGATCTTCCATATCCTTATTTGACTGAACAGAAGCCATGGAGAATTCCCCATGGCAATGCCTTTCATTTTTGAGAGTTTTTGCTAAAGGGTCAGCGTCAAACATTTCTTGATAACAATAACACTAATAACACTATCAATTTTCAAATTTCTTGATAACAATATACAAAATTTAGCAAAACAAGAACACTAATAACACTATCAATCTTCTCATTTCTTGATAACAATATACAAAATTTAGCAAAACAAGAACACTAATAACACTATCAATCTTCTCATTTCTTTATAACAATATACAAAATTTAGCAAAACAAGAACACTAATAACACTATCAATCTTCTCATTTCTTGATAACAATATACAAAATTTAGCAAAACAAGAACAATAATAACACTATCAATCTTCTCATTTCTTGATAACAATATACAAAATTTAGCAAAACAAGAACACTAATAACACTATCAATCTTCTCATTTCTTGATAACAATATACAAAATTTAGGAAAACAAGAACACTAATAACACTATCAATCTTCTCATTTCTTGATAACAATATACAAAATTTAGCAAAACAAGAACACTAATAACACTATCAATCTTCTCGTTTCTTTATAACAATATACAAAATTTAGCAAAACAAGAACACTAAGCACATTATCAATCTTCTCATTTCTTGATAACAATATACAAAATTTAGCAAAACAAGAACACTAATAACACTATCAATCTTCTCATTTCTTGATAACAATATACAAAATTTAGCAAAACAAGAACACTAATAACACTATCAATCTTCTCATTTCTTGACAACAATATACAGATTAGTATGCTAAGAAAAAAGAAGCAAAGAAATAACTCACGTAATAGAGTCATAAAGATGTGCGTACGAATATAGGAAGCAGTGGTGTGGGCTTTGAAGCCATCATAAATTCAAACGAATAGTGCGTCATGACTTACATCGGCTTGGTTGTGATCTTCCATATCCTTATTTGACTGAACAGAAGCCATGGAGAATTCCCCATGGCAATGCCTTTCATTTTTGAGAGTTTTTGCTAAAGGGTCAGCGTCAAACATTTCTTGATAACAATAACACTAATAACACTATCAATTTTCAAATTTTATGATAACAATATACAAAATTTAGCAAAACAAGAACACTAATAACACTATCAATCTTCTCATTTCTTGATAACAATATACAAAATTTAGCAAAACAAGAACACTAATAACACTATCAATCTTCTCGTTTCTTGATAACAATATACAAAATTTAGCAAAACAAGAACACTAATAACACTATCAATCTTCTCATTTCTTGATAACAATATACAAAATTTATCAAAAGAAAAACACTAATAACACTATCAATCTCTCATTTCTTGATAACAATATTCAAAATTTAGCAAAACAAGAACACTAATAACACTATCAATCTTCTCGTTTCTTTATAACAATATACAAAATTTAGCAAAACAAGAACACTAAGCACATTATCAATCTTCTCATTTCTTGATAACAATATACAAAATTTAGCAAAACAAGAACACTAATAACACTATCAATCTTCTCATTTCTTGATAACAATATACAAAATTTAGCAAAACAAGAACACTAATAACACTATCAATCTTCTCATTTCTTGACAACAATATACAGATTAGTATGCTAAGAAAAAAGAAGCAAAGAAATAACTCACGTAATAGAGTCATAAAGATGTGCGTACGAATATAGGAAGCAGTGGTGTGGGCTTTGAAGCCATCATAAATTCAAACGAATAGTGCGTCATGACTTACATCGGCTTGGTTGTGATCTTCCATATCCTTATTTGACTGAACAGAAGCCATGGAGAATTCCCCATGGCAATGCCTTTCATTTTTGAGAGTTTTTGCTAAAGGGTCAGCGTCAAACATTTCTTGATAACAATAACACTAATAACACTATCAATTTTCAAATTTTATGATAACAATATACAAAATTTAGCAAAACAAGAACACTAATAACACTATCAATCTTCTCATTTCTTGATAACAATATACAAAATTTAGCAAAACAAGAACACTAATAACACTATCAATCTTCTCGTTTCTTGATAACAATATACAAAATTTAGCAAAACAAGAACACTAATAACACTATCAATCTTCTCATTTCTTGATAACAATATACAAAATTTAGCAAAACAAGAACACTAATAACACTATCAATCTTCTCATTTCTTGATAACAATATACAAAATTTAGCAAAACAAGAACACTAATAACACTATCAATCTTCTCATTTCTTGACAACAATATACAGATTGGTATGCTAAGAAAAAAGAAGCAAAGAAATAACTCACGTAATAGAGTCCTAAAGATGTGCGTACGAATATAGGAAGCAGTGGTGTGGGCTTTGAAGCCATCATAAATTCAAACGAACAGTGCGTCATGACTTACATCGGCTTGGTTGTGATCTTCCATATCCTTATTTGACTGAACAGAAGCCATGGAGAATTCCCCATGGCAATGCCTTTCATTTTTGAGAGTTTTTGCTAAAGGGTCAGCGTCAAACATTTCTTGATAACAATAACACTAATAACACTATCAATTTTCAAATTTCTTGATAACAATATACAAAATTTAGCAAAACAAGAACACTAATAACACTATCAATCTTCTCATTTCTTGATAACAATATACAAAATTTAGCAAAACAAGAACACTAATAACACTATCAATCTTCTCATTTCTTTATAACAATATACAAAATTTAGCAAAACAAGAACACTAATAACACTATCAATCTTCTCATTTCTTGATAACAATATACAAAATTTAGCAAAACAAGAACAATAATAACACTATCAATCTTCTCATTTCTTGATAACAATATACAAAATTTAGCAAAACAAGAACACTAATAACACTATCAATCTTCTCATTTCTTGATAACAATATACAAAATTTAGGAAAACAAGAACACTAATAACACTATCAATCTTCTCATTTCTTGATAACAATATACAAAATTTAGCAAAACAAGAACACTAATAACACTATCAATCTTCTCGTTTCTTTATAACAATATACAAAATTTAGCAAAACAAGAACACTAAGCACATTATCAATCTTCTCATTTCTTGATAACAATATACAAAATTTAGCAAAACAAGAACACTAATAACACTATCAATCTTCTCATTTCTTGATAACAATATACAAAATTTAGCAAAACAAGAACACTAATAACACTATCAATCTTCTCATTTCTTGACAACAATATACAGATTAGTATGCTAAGAAAAAAGAAGCAAAGAAATAACTCACGTAATAGAGTCATAAAGATGTGCGTACGAATATAGGAAGCAGTGGTGTGGGCTTTGAAGCCATCATAAATTCAAACGAATAGTGCGTCATGACTTACATCGGCTTGGTTGTGATCTTCCATATCCTTATTTGACTGAACAGAAGCCATGGAGAATTCCCCATGGCAATGCCTTTCATTTTTGAGAGTTTTTGCTAAAGGGTCAGCGTCAAACATTTCTTGATAACAATAACACTAATAACACTATCAATTTTCAAATTTTATGATAACAATATACAAAATTTAGCAAAACAAGAACACTAATAACACTATCAATCTTCTCATTTCTTGATAACAATATACAAAATTTAGCAAAACAAGAACACTAATAACACTATCAATCTTCTCGTTTCTTGATAACAATATACAAAATTTAGCAAAACAAGAACACTAATAACACTATCAATCTTCTCATTTCTTGATAACAATATACAAAATTTATCAAAAGAAAAAACACTAATAACACTATCAATCTCTCATTTCTTGATAACAATATTCAAAATTTAGCAAAACAAGAACACTAATAACACTATCAATCTTCTCGTTTCTTTATAACAATATACAAAATTTAGCAAAACAAGAACACTAAGCACATTATCAATCTTCTCATTTCTTGATAACAATATACAAAATTTAGCAAAACAAGAACACTAATAACACTATCAATCTTCTCATTTCTTGATAACAATATACAAAATTTAGCAAAACAAGAACACTAATAACACTATCAATCTTCTCATTTCTTGACAACAATATACAGATTAGTATGCTAAGAAAAAAGAAGCAAAGAAATAACTCACGTAATAGAGTCATAAAGATGTGCGTACGAATATAGGAAGCAGTGGTGTGGGCTTTGAAGCCATCATAAATTCAAACGAATAGTGCGTCATGACTTACATCGGCTTGGTTGTGATCTTCCATATCCTTATTTGACTGAACAGAAGCCATGGAGAATTCCCCATGGCAATGCCTTTCATTTTTGAGAGTTTTTGCTAAAGGGTCAGCGTCAAACATTTCTTGATAACAATAACACTAATAACACTATCAATTTTCAAATTTTATGATAACAATATACAAAATTTAGCAAAACAAGAACACTAATAACACTATCAATCTTCTCATTTCTTGATAACAATATACAAAATTTAGCAAAACAAGAACACTAATAACACTATCAATCTTCTCGTTTCTTGATAACAATATACAAAATTTAGCAAAACAAGAACACTAATAACACTATCAATCTTCTCATTTCTTGATAACAATATACAAAATTTATCAAAAGAAAAACACTAATAACACTATCAATCTCTCATTTCTTGATAACAATATTCAAAATTTAGCAAAACAAGAACACTAATAACACTATCAATATTCTTATTTCTTGATAACAATATACAGATTAGTATGCTAAGAAAAAAGAAGCAAAGAAATAACTCACGTAATAGAGTCCTAAAGATGTGTGTACGAATATAGGAAGCAGTGGTGTGGGCTTTAAAGCCATCATAAATTCAAACGGACAGTGCGTCATGACTTACATCGACATGGTTGTGATCTTCCATATCCTTATTTGACTGAACAGAGGCCATGGAGAATTCCCCATGGCAATGCCTTTCATTTTTGAGAGTTTTTGCTAAACGGTCAGCGTCAAACATTTCTTGATAACAATAACACTAATAACACTATCAATTTTCAATTTTCTTGATAACAATATACAAAATTTAGCAAAACAAGAACACTAATAACACTATCGATCTTCTCATTTCTTTATAACAATATACAAAATTTAGCAAAACAAGAACACTAATAACACTATCAATCTTCTCATTTCTTGATAACAATATACAAAATTTAGCAAAACAAGAACACTAATAACACTATCAATCTTCTCATTTCTTGATAACAATATACAAAATTTAGCAAAACAAGAACACTAATAACACTATCAATCTTGTCATTTCTTGATAATAATATACAAAATTTAGCAAAACAAGAACACTAATAACACTATCAATCTTCTCATTTCTTGATAACAATATACAGATAAGTATGCTAAGTAATAAGAAGCAACGAAATAACTCACGTAATAGAGTCCTAAAGATGCGCGTACGGATATAGGAAGGAGTGGTGTGGCCTTTGAACCCATCATAAATTCAAACGAACAGTGCGTCATGACTTACATCGACTTGGTTGTGATCTTCCATTTCCTTATTTGACTGAACAGAAGCCATGGAGAATTCCCCAAGGCAATGCCTTTCATTTTTCAGAGTTTTTGCTAAAATGTCAGCGTCAAACATTTCTTGATAACAAGAACACTAATAACACTATCAATCTTCAAATTTCCTGATAACAATATACAGAATTTAGCAAAACAAGAACACTAATAACACTATCAATCTTCTCATTTCTTGATAACAATGTACAAAATTTAGCAAAACAAGAACACTAATCACACTATCAATCTTCTCATTTCTTGATAACAATATACAAAATTTAGCAAAACAAGAACACTAATAACACTATCAATCTTCTCATTTCTTGATAACAATATACAAAATTTAGCAAAATAAGAACACTAATAACACTATCAATCTTCTCATTTCTTGACAACAATATATAGATTAGTATGCTAATAAAAAAGAAGTAAAGAAATAACTCACGTAATAGAGTCCTAAAGATGTGCGTACGAATATAAGAAGCAGTGGTGTGGCCTTTGAAGCCATCATAAATTTGAACGAACAGTGCGTCATGACTTACATCGACTTGGTTGTGATCTTCCATATCCTTATTTGACTGAACAAAAGCCATGGAGAATTCCCCATGGCAATGCCTTTAATTTTTGAGAGATTTTGCTAAAGGGTCAGCGTCTAACGTTTCTTGATTACAAGAACACTAATAACACTATCAATCTTCTCATTTCTTGATAACAATATTTAACGTTTAGCAAAACAAGGACACTAATAACACTATCAACCTTCTCATTTCTTGATAACAATATACAAAATTTAGCAAAATAAAGAACACTAATAACACTATCAATCGTCTCATTTCTTGATAACAATATACAAAATTTAGCAAAACAAGAATACTAATAACACTATCAATCTTCTCATTTCTTGATAACAATATAAAGATTCGTATGCTAAGAAAAAAGAAGCAAAGAAATAACTCACGTAATAGAGGAATAAAAATGTGCATACGAATATAGGAAGCAGTGGTGTGGGCTTTGAAGCCATCATAAATTCAAACGAACAGTGCGTCATGACTTACATCGACTTGGTTGTGATCTTCCATATCCTTATTTGACTGAACAGAAGCCATGGGGAATTCCCCATGGCAATGCCTTTCATTTTTGAGAGTTTTTGCTAAAGTGTAAGCGTCAAACATTTCTTGATAACAAGAACACTAATAACACTATCAATCTTAAAATTTCTTGATAACAATATACAAAATTTAGCAAAACAAGAACACTAATAACACTATCAATCTTCTCATTTCTTGATAACAATATACAAAATTTAGAAAAATAAGAACACTAATCACACTATCAATCTTCTCATTTCTTGATAACAATATACAAAATTTAGCAAAACAAGAACACTAATAACACTATCAATCTTCTCATTTCTTGACAACAATATACAAATTAGTATGCTAAGAAAAAAGAAGTAAAGAAATAACTCACGTAATAGAGTCCAAAAGATGTGCGTACAAATATAGGAAGCAGTGGTGTGGGCTTTGAAGCCATCATAAATTCAAACGAACAGTGCGTCATGACTTACATCGGCTTGGTTGTGATCTTCCATATCCTTATTTGACTCAACAGAAGCCATGGAGAATTCCCCATGGCAATGCCTTTCATTTTTGAGAATTTTTGCTAAAGGGTCAGCGTCAAACATTTCTTGATAACAAGAACACTAATAACCCTATCAATTTTCAAATTTCTTGATAACAATATACAAAATTTAGCAAAACAAGAACACTAATAACACTATCAATCTTCTCATTTCTTGATAACAATATACAAAGTTTAGCAAAACAAGAACACTAATAACACTATCAATCTTCTCATTTCTTTATAACAATATACTAAATTTAGCAAAACAAGAACACTAACAACACTATCAATCTTCTCATTTCTTGATAACAATATACAAAATTTAGCAAAACAAGAACACTAATAACACTATCAATCTTCTCATTTCTTGAAAACAATATACAAAATTTAGGAAAACAAGAACACTAATAACACTATCAATCTTCTCATTTCTTGATAACAATATACAAAATTTAGCAAAACAAGAACACTAATAACACTTTCAATCTTCTCATTTCTTGATAACAATATACAAAATTTAGCAAAACAAGAACACTAATAACACTATCAATCCTCTCGTTTCTTTATAACAATATACAAAATTTAGCAAAACAAGAACACTAAGCACATTATCAATCTTCTCATTTCTTGATAACAATATACAAAATTTAGCAAAACAAGAACACTAATAACACTATCAATCTTCTCATTTCTTGATAACATTATACAAAATTTAGCAAAACAAGAACACTAATAACAGTATCAATCTTCAAATTTCCTGATAACAATATACAAAATTTAGCAAAACAAGAACACTAATAACACTATCAATCTTCTCATTTCTTGATAACAATATACAAAATTTAGCAAAACAAGAACACTAATAACACTATCAATCTTCTCATTTCTTGACAACAATATACAGATTAGTATGCTAAGAAAAAAGAAGCAAAGAAATAACTCACGTAATAGAGTCCTAAAGATGTGCGTACGAATATAGGAAGCAGTGGTGTGGGCTTTGAAGCCATCATAAATTCAAACGAACAGTGCGTCATGACTTACATCGGCTTGGTTGTGATCTTCCATATCCTTATTTGACTCAAAAGAAGCCATGGAGAATTCCCCATGGCAATGCCTTTCATTTTTGAGAGATTTTGCTAAAGGGTCAGCGTCAAATGTTTCTTAATAACAAGAACACTAACAACACTATCAATCTTCTCATTTCTTGATAACAATAGTCAATATTTAGCAAAACAAGAACACTAATAACACTATCAACCTTCTCATTTCTTGATAACAATATACAAAATTTAGGAAAACAAGAACACTAATAACACTATCAATCTTCTCATTTCTTGATAACAATATACAAAATTTAGCAAAACAAGAACACTAATAACACTATCAATCTTCTCGTTTCTTTATAACAATATACAAAATTTAGCAAAACAAGAACACTAAGCACATTATCAATATTCTCATTTCTTGATAACAATATACAAAATTTAGGAAAACAAGAACACTAATAACACTATCAATCTTCTCATTTCTTGATAACAATATACAAAATTTAGCAAAACAAGAACACTAACAACACTATCAATCTTCTCATTTCTTGATAACAATATACAAAATTTAGCAAAACAAGAACACTAATAACACTATCAATCCTCTCGTTTCTTTATAACAATATACAAAATTTAGCAAAACAAGAACACTAAGCACATTATCAATCTTCTCATTTCTTGATAACAATATACAAAATTTAGCAAAACAAGAACACTAATAACACTATCAATCTTCTCATTTCTTAATAACAATATACAAAATTTAGCAAAACAAGAACACTAATAACACTATCAATCTTCAAATTTCCTGATAACAATATACAAAATTTAGCAAAACAAGAACACTAATAACACTATCAATCTTCTCATTTCTTGATAACAATATACAAAATTTAGCAAAACAAGAACACTAATAACACTATCAATCTTCTCATTTCTTGACAACAATATACAGATTGGTATGCTAAGAAAAAAGAAGCAAAGAAATAACTCACGTAATAGAGTCCTAAAGATGTGCGTACGAATATAGGAAGCAGTGGTGTGGGCTTTGAAGCCATCATAAATTCAAACGAACAGTGCGTCATGACTTACATCGGCTTGGTTGTGATCTTCCATATCCTTATTTGACTGAACAGAAGCCATGGAGAATTCCCCATGGCAATGCCTTTCATTTTTGAGAGTTTTTGCTAAAGGGTCAGCGTCAAACATTTCTTGATAACAATAACACTAATAACACTATCAATTTTCAAATTTCTTGATAACAATATACAAAATTTAGCAAAACAAGAACACTAATAACACTATCAATCTTCTCATTTCTTGATAACAATATACAAAATTTAGCAAAACAAGAACACTAATAACACTATCAATCTTCTCATTTCTTTATAACAATATACAAAATTTAGCAAAACAAGAACACTAATAACACTATCAATCTTCTCATTTCTTGATAACAATATACAAAATTTAGCAAAACAAGAACAATAATAACACTATCAATCTTCTCATTTCTTGATAACAATATACAAAATTTAGCAAAACAAGAACACTAATAACACTATCAATCTTCTCATTTCTTGATAACAATATACAAAATTTAGGAAAACAAGAACACTAATAACACTATCAATCTTCTCATTTCTTGATAACAATATACAAAATTTAGCAAAACAAGAACACTAATAACACTATCAATCTTCTCGTTTCTTTATAACAATATACAAAATTTAGCAAAACAAGAACACTAAGCACATTATCAATCTTCTCATTTCTTGATAACAATATACAAAATTTAGCAAAACAAGAACACTAATAACACTATCAATCTTCTCATTTCTTGATAACAATATACAAAATTTAGCAAAACAAGAACACTAATAACACTATCAATCTTCTCATTTCTTGACAACAATATACAGATTAGTATGCTAAGAAAAAAGAAGCAAAGAAATAACTCACGTAATAGAGTCATAAAGATGTGCGTACGAATATAGGAAGCAGTGGTGTGGGCTTTGAAGCCATCATAAATTCAAACGAATAGTGCGTCATGACTTACATCGGCTTGGTTGTGATCTTCCATATCCTTATTTGACTCAAAAGAAGCCATGGAGAATTCCCCATGGCAATGCCTTTCATTTTTGAGAGATTTTGCTAAAGGGTCAGCGTCAAATGTTTCTTGATAACAAGAACACTAACAACACTATCAATCTTCTCATTTCTTGATAACAATAGTCAATATTTAGCAAAACAAGAACACTAATAACACTATCAACCTTCTCATTTCTTGATAACAATATACAAAATTTAGGAAAACAAGAACACTAATAACACTATCAATCTTCTCATTTCTTGATAACAATATACAAAATTTAGCAAAACAAGAACACTAATAACACTATCAATCTTCTCGTTTCTTTATAACAATATACAAAATTTAGCAAAACAAGAACACTAAGCACATTATCAATATTCTCATTTCTTGATAACAATATACAAAATTTAGGAAAACAAGAACACTAATAACACTATCAATCTTCTCATTTCTTGATAACAATATACAAAATTTAGGAAAACAAGAACACTAATAACACTATCAATCTTCTCATTTCTTGATAACAATATACAAAATTTAGCAAAACAAGAACACTAATAACACTATCAATCTTCTCGTTTCTTTATAACAATATACAAAATTTAGCAAAACAAGAACACTAAGCACATTATCAATATTCTCATTTCTTGACAACAATATACAAAATTTAGGAAAACAAGAACACTAATAACACTATCAATCTTCTCATTTCTTGATAACAATATACAAAATTTAGCAAAACAAGAACACTAACAACACTATCAATCTTCTCATTTCTTGATAACAATATACAAAATTTAGCAAAACAAGAACACTAATAACACTATCAATCCTCTCGTTTCTTTATAACAATATACAAAATTTAGCAAAACAAGAACACTAAGCACATTATCAATCTTCTCATTTCTTGATAACAATATACAAAATTTAGCAAAACAAGAACACTAATAACACTATCAATCTTCTCATTTCTTAATAACAATATACAAAATTTAGCAAAACAAGAACACTAATAACACTATCAATCTTCAAATTTCCTGATAACAATATACAAAATTTAGCAAAACAAGAACACTAATAACACTATCAATCTTCTCATTTCTTGATAACAATATACAAAATTTAGCAAAACAAGAACACTAATAACACTATCAATCTTCTCATTTCTTGACAACAATATACAGATTGGTATGCTAAGAAAAAAGAAGCAAAGAAATAACTCACGTAATAGAGTCCTAAAGATGTGCGTACGAATATAGGAAGCAGTGGTGTGGGCTTTGAAGCCATCATAAATTCAAACGAACAGTGCGTCATGACTTACATCGGCTTGGTTGTGATCTTCCATATCCTTATTTGACTGAACAGAAGCCATGGAGAATTCCCCATGGCAATGCCTTTCATTTTTGAGAGTTTTTGCTAAAGGGTCAGCGTCAAACATTTCTTGATAACAATAACACTAATAACACTATCAATTTTCAAATTTCTTGATAACAATATACAAAATTTAGCAAAACAAGAACACTAATAACACTATCAATCTTCTCGTTTCTTTATAACAATATACAAAATTTAGCAAAACAAGAACACTAATAACACTATCAATCTTCTCATTTCTTTATAACAATATACAAAATTTAGCAAAACAAGAACACTAATAACACTATCAATCTTCTCATTTCTTGATAACAATATACAAAATTTAGCAAAACAAGAACAATAATAACACTATCAATCTTCTCATTTCTTGATAACAATATACAAAATTTAGCAAAACAAGAACACTAATAACACTATCAATCTTCTCATTTCTTGATAACAATATACAAAATTTAGGAAAACAAGAACACTAATAACACTATCAATCTTCTCATTTCTTGATAACAATATACAAAATTTAGCAAAACAAGAACACTAATAACACTATCAATCTTCTCGTTTCTTTATAACAATATACAAAATTTAGCAAAACAAGAACACTAAGCACATTATCAATCTTCTCATTTCTTGATAACAATATACAAAATTTAGCAAAACAAGAACACTAATAACACTATCAATCTTCTCATTTCTTGATAACAATATACAAAATTTAGCAAAACAAGAACACTAATAACACTATCAATCTTCTCATTTCTTGACAACAATATACAGATTAGTATGCTAAGAAAAAAGAAGCAAAGAAATAACTCACGTAATAGAGTCATAAAGATGTGCGTACGAATATAGGAAGCAGTGGTGTGGGCTTTGAAGCCATCATAAATTCAAACGAATAGTGCGTCATGACTTACATCGGCTTGGTTGTGATCTTCCATATCCTTATTTGACTCAAAAGAAGCCATGGAGAATTCCCCATGGCAATGCCTTTCATTTTTGAGAGATTTTGCTAAAGGGTCAGCGTCAAATGTTTCTTGATAACAAGAACACTAACAACACTATCAATCTTCTCATTTCTTGATAACAATAGTCAATATTTAGCAAAACAAGAACACTAATAACACTATCAACCTTCTCATTTCTTGATAACAATATACAAAATTTAGGAAAACAAGAACACTAATAACACTATCAATCTTCTCATTTCTTGATAACAATATACAAAATTTAGCAAAACAAGAACACTAATAACACTATCAATCTTCTCGTTTCTTTATAACAATATACAAAATTTAGCAAAACAAGAACACTAAGCACATTATCAATATTCTCATTTCTTGATAACAATATACAAAATTTAGGAAAACAAGAACACTAATAACACTATCAATCTTCTCATTTCTTGATAACAATATACAAAATTTAGCAAAACAAGAACACTAACAACACTATCAATCTTCTCATTTCTTGATAACAATATACAAAATTTAGCAAAACAAGAACACTAATAACACTATCAATCCTCTCGTTTCTTTATAACAATATACAAAATTTAGCAAAACAAGAACACTAAGCACATTATCAATCTTCTCATTTCTTGATAACAATATACAAAATTTAGCAAAACAAGAACACTAATAACACTATCAATCTTCTCATTTCTTAATAACAATATACAAAATTTAGCAAAACAAGAACACTAATAACACTATCAATCTTCAAATTTCCTGATAACAATATACAAAATTTAGCAAAACAAGAACACTAATAACACTATCAATCTTCTCATTTCTTGATAACAATATACAAAATTTAGCAAAACAAGAACACTAATAACACTATCAATCTTCTCATTTCTTGACAACAATATACAGATTGGTATGCTAAGAAAAAAGAAGCAAAGAAATAACTCACGTAATAGAGTCCTAAAGATGTGCGTACGAATATAGGAAGCAGTGGTGTGGGCTTTGAAGCCATCATAAATTCAAACGAACAGTGCGTCATGACTTACATCGGCTTGGTTGTGATCTTCCATATCCTTATTTGACTGAACAGAAGCCATGGAGAATTCCCCATGGCAATGCCTTTCATTTTTGAGAGTTTTTGCTAAAGGGTCAGCGTCAAACATTTCTTGATAACAATAACACTAATAACACTATCAATTTTCAAATTTCTTGATAACAATATACAAAATTTAGCAAAACAAGAACACTAATAACACTATCAATCTTCTCATTTCTTGATAACAATATACAAAATTTAGCAAAACAAGAACACTAATAACACTATCAATCTTCTCATTTCTTTATAACAATATACAAAATTTAGCAAAACAAGAACACTAATAACACTATCAATCTTCTCATTTCTTGATAACAATATACAAAATTTAGCAAAACAAGAACAATAATAACACTATCAATCTTCTCATTTCTTGATAACAATATACAAAATTTAGCAAAACAAGAACACTAATAACACTATCAATCTTCTCATTTCTTGATAACAATATACAAAATTTAGGAAAACAAGAACACTAATAACACTATCAATCTTCTCATTTCTTGATAACAATATACAAAATTTAGCAAAACAAGAACACTAATAACACTATCAATCTTCTCGTTTCTTTATAACAATATACAAAATTTAGCAAAACAAGAACACTAAGCACATTATCAATCTTCTCATTTCTTGATAACAATATACAAAATTTAGCAAAACAAGAACACTAATAACACTATCAATCTTCTCATTTCTTGATAACAATATACAAAATTTAGCAAAACAAGAACACTAATAACACTATCAATCTTCTCATTTCTTGACAACAATATACAGATTAGTATGCTAAGAAAAAAGAAGCAAAGAAATAACTCACGTAATAGAGTCATAAAGATGTGCGTACGAATATAGGAAGCAGTGGTGTGGGCTTTGAAGCCATCATAAATTCAAACGAATAGTGCGTCATGACTTACATCGGCTTGGTTGTGATCTTCCATATCCTTATTTGACTGAACAGAAGCCATGGAGAATTCCCCATGGCAATGCCTTTCATTTTTGAGAGTTTTTGCTAAAGGGTCAGCGTCAAACATTTCTTGATAACAATAACACTAATAACACTATCAATTTTCAAATTTTATGATAACAATATACAAAATTTAGCAAAACAAGAACACTAATAACACTATCAATCTTCTCATTTCTTGATAACAATATACAAAATTTAGCAAAACAAGAACACTAATAACACTATCAATCTTCTCGTTTCTTGATAACAATATACAAAATTTAGCAAAACAAGAACACTAATAACACTATCAATCTTCTCATTTCTTGATAACAATATACAAAATTTATCAAAAGAAAAACACTAATAACACTATCAATCTCTCATTTCTTGATAACAATATTCAAAATTTAGCAAAACAAGAACACTAATAACACTATCAATATTCTTATTTCTTGATAACAATATACAGATTAGTATGCTAAGAAAAAGAAGCAAAGAAATAACTCACGTAATAGAGTCCTAAAGATGTGTGTACGAATATAGGAAGCAGTGGTGTGGGCTTTAAAGCCATCATAAATTCAAACGGACAGTGCGTCATGACTTACATCGACATGGTTGTGATCTTCCATATCCTTATTTGACTGAACAGAGGCCATGGAGAATTCCCCATGGCAATGCCTTTCATTTTTGAGAGTTTTTGCTAAACGGTCAGCGTCAAACATTTCTTGATAACAATAACACTAATAACACTATCAATTTTCAATTTTCTTGATAACAATATACAAAATTTAGCAAAACAAGAACACTAATAACACTATCAATCTTCTCATTTCTTGATAACAATATACAAAATTTAGCAAAACAAGAACACTAATAACACTATCGATCTTCTCATTTCTTTATAACAATATACAAAATTTAGCAAAACAAGAACACTAATAACACTATCAATCTTCTCATTTCTTGATAACAATATACAAAATTTAGCAAAACAAGAACACTAATAACACTATCAATCTTCTCATTTCTTGATAACAATATACAAAATTTAGCAAAACAACACACTAATAACACTATCAATCTTCTCATTTCTTGATAATAATATACAAAATTTAGCAAAACAAGAACACTAATAACACTATCAATCTTCTCATTTCTTGATAACAATATACAGATAAGTATGCTAAGTAAAAAGAAGCAAAGAAATAACTCACGTAATAGAGTCCTAAAGATGCGCGTACGGATATAGGAAGGAGTGGTGTGGCCTTTGAACCCATCATAAATTCAAACGAACAGTGCGTCATGACTTACATCGACTTGGTTGTGATCTTCCATATCCTTATTTGACTGAACAGAAGCCATGGAGAACTCCCCATGGCAATGCCTTTCATTTTAGAGAGTTTTTGCTAAAGGGTCAGCGTCAAACATTTCTTGATAACAAGAACACTAATAACACTATCAATCTTCTCATTTCTTTATAACAATATACAAAATTTAGCAAAACAAGAACACTAACAACACTATCAATCTTCTCATTTCTTGATAACAATATACAAAATTTAGCAAAACAAGAACACTAATAACACTATCAATCTTCTCATTTCTTGATAACAATATACAAAATTTAGGAAAACAAGAACACTAATAACACTATCAATCTTCTCATTTCTTGATAACAATATACAAAATTTAGCAAAACAAGAACACTAATAACACTATCAATCTTCTCATTTCTTGATAACAATATACAAAATTTAGCAAAACAAGAACACTAATAACACTATCAATCTTCTCGTTTCTTTATAACAATATAAAAAATTTAGCAAAACAAGAACACTAAGCACATTATCAATCTTCTCATTTCTTGATAACAATATACAAAATTTAGCAAAACAAGAACACTAATAACCCTATCGGCTTGGTTGTGATCTTCCATATCCTTATTTGACTCAACAGAAGCCATGGAGAATTCCCCATGGCAATGCCTTTCATTTTTGAGAGTTTTTGCTAAAGGGTCAGCGTCAAACATTTCTTGATAACAATAACACTAATAACCCTATCAATTTTCAAATTTCTTGATAACAATATACAAAATTTAGCAAAACAAGAACACTAATAACACTATCAATCTTCTCATTTCTTGATAACAATATACAAAATTTAGCAAAACAAGAACACTAATAACACTATCAATCTTCTCATTTCTTTATAACAATATACAAAATTTAGCAAAACAAGAACACTAACAACACTATCAATCTTCTAATTTCTTGATAACAATACACAAAATTTAGCAAAACAAGAACACTAATAACACTATCAATCTTCTCATTTCTTGATAACAATATACAAAATTTAGGAAAACAAGAACACTAATAACACTATCAATCTTCTCATTTCTTGATAACAATATACAAAATTTAGCAAAACAAGAACACTAATAACACTATCATTCTTCTCATTTCTTGATAACAATATATAAAATTTAGCAAAATAAGAACACTAATAACACTATCAATCTTCTCGTTTCTTTATAACAATATACAAAATTTAGCAAAACAAGAACACTAAGCACATAATCAATCTTCTCATTTCTTGATAACAATATACAAAATTTAGCAAAACAAGAACACTAATAACACTATCAATCTTCTCATTTCTTGATAACAATATACAAAATTTAGCAAAACAAGAACACTGATAACACTATCAATCTTCAAATTTCCTGATAACAATATACAAAATTTAGCAAAACAAGAACACTAATAACACTATCAATCTTCTCATTTCTTCATAACAATATACAAAATTTAGCAAAACAAGAACACTAATAACACTATCAATCTTCTCATTTCTTGACAACAATATACAGATTAGTATGCTAAGTAAAAAGAAGCAAAGAAATAACTCACGTAATAGAGTCCTAAAGATGTGCGTACGAATATAGGAAGCAGTGGTGTGGGCTTTGAAGCCATCATAAATTCAAACGAACAGAGCGTCATGACTTACATCGGCTTGGTTGTGATCTTCCATATCCTTATTTGACTGAACAGAAGCCATGGAGAATTCCCCATGGCAATGCCTTTCATTTTTGAGAGTTTTTGCTAAAGGGTCAGCGTCAAACATTTCTTGATAACAATAACACTAATAACACTATCAATTTTCAAATTTCTTGATAACAATATACAAAATTTAGCAAAACAAGAACACTAATAACACTATCAATCTTCTCATTTCTTGATAACAATATACAAAATTTAGCAAAACAAGAACACTAATAACACTATCAATCTTCTCATTTCTTTATAACAATATACAAAATTTAGCAAAACAAGAACACTAATAACACTATCAATCTTCTCATTTCTTGATAAGAATATACAAAATTTAGCAAAACAAGAACAATAATAACACTATCAATCTTCTCATTTCTTGATAACAATATACAAAATTTAGCAAACCAAGAACACTAATAACACTATCAATCTTCTCATTTCTTGATAACAATATACAAAATTTAGGAAAACAAGAACACTAATAACACTATCAATCTTCTCATTTCATGATAACAATATACAAAATTTAGCAAAACAAGAACACTAATAACACTATCAATTTTCTCATTTCTTGATAACAATATACAAAATTTAGCAAAACAAGAACACTAATAACACTATCAATCTTCTCGTTTCTTTATAACAATATACAAAATTTAGCAAAACAAGAACACTAATAACAGTATCAATCTTCAAATTTCCAGATAACAATATACAAAATTTAGCAAAACAAGAACACTAATAACACTATCAATATTCTCATTTCTTGATAACAATATACAAAATTTAGCAAAACAAGAATACTAATAACACTATCAATCTTCTCATTTCTTGACAACAATATACAGATTAGTATGCTAAGAAAAAAGAAGCAAAGAAATAACTCACGTAATAGAGTCCTAAAGATGTGCGTACGAATATAGGAAGCAGTGGTGTGGGCTTTGAAGCCATCATAAATTCAAACGAACAGTGCGTCATGACTTACATCGGCTTGGTTGTGATCTTCCATATCCTTATTTGACTCAACAGAAGCCATGGAGAATTCCCCATGGCAATGCCTTTCATTTTTGAGAGTTTTTGCTAAAGGGTCAGCGTCAAACATTTCTTTATAACAATAACACTAATAACCCTATCAATTTTCAAATTTCTTGATAACAATATACAAAATTTAGCAAAACAAGAACACTAATAACACTATCAATCTTCTCATTCCTTGATAACAATATACAAAATTTAGCAAAACAAGAACACTAATAACACTATCAATCTTCTCATTTCTTTAGAACAATATACAAAATTTAGCAAAACCAGAACACTAACAACACTATCAATCTTCTCATTTCTTGATAACAATATACAAAATTTAGCAAAACAAGAACACTAATAACACTATCAATCTTCTCATTTCTTGATAACAATATACAAAATTTAGGAAAACAAGAACACTAATAACACTATCAATCTTCTCATTTCTTGATAACAATATACAAAATTTAGCAAAACAAGAACACTAATAACACTATCAATCTTCTCATTTCTTGATAACAATATACAAAATTTAGCAAAATAAGAACACTAATAACACTATCAATATTCTCGTTTCTTTATAACAATATACAAAATTTAGCAAAACAAGAACACTAAGCACATTATCAATCTTCTCATTTCTTGATAACAATATACAAAATTTAGCAAAACAAGAACACTAATAACACTATCAATCTTCTCATTTCTTGATAACAATATACAAAATTTAGCAAAACAAGAACACTAATAACACTATCAATCTTCAAATTTCCTGATAACAATATACAAAATTTAGCAAAACAAGAACACTAATAACACTATCAATCTTCTCATTTCTTGATAACAATATACAAAATTTAGCAAAACAAGAACACTAATAACACTATCAATCTTCTCATTTCTTGACAACAATATACAGATTAGTATGCTAAGTAAAAAGAAGCAAAGAAATAACTCACGTAATAGAGTCCTAAAGATGTGCGTACGAATATAGGAAGCAGTGGTGTGGGCTTTGAAGCCATCATAAATTCAAACGACCAGAGCGTCATGACTTACATCGGCTTGGTTGTGATCTTCCATATCCTTATTTGACTGAACAGAAGCCATGGAGAATTCCCCATGGCAATGCCTTTCATTTTTGAGAGTTTTTGCTAAAGGGTCAGCGTCAAACATTTCTTGATAACAATAACACTAATAACACTATCAATTTTCAAATTTCTTGATAACAATATACAAAATTTAGCAAAACAAGAACACTAATAACACTATCAATCTTCTCATTTCTTGATAACAATATACAAAATTTAGCAAAACAAGAACACTAATAACACTATCAATCTTCTCATTTCTTTATAACAATATACAAAATTTAGCAAAACAAGAACACTAATAACACTATCAATCTTCTCATTTCTTGATAAGAATATACAAAATTTAGCAAAACAAGAACAATAATAACACTATCAATCTTCTCATTTCT
This sequence comes from Lathyrus oleraceus, assembly GCF_024323335.1. Taxonomy (NCBI): domain Eukaryota; kingdom Viridiplantae; phylum Streptophyta; class Magnoliopsida; order Fabales; family Fabaceae; genus Lathyrus; species Lathyrus oleraceus. The sequence goes on from NW_026112441.1 coordinate 95,708, forward strand.
TGATAACAATATACAAAATTTAGCAAAACAAGAACACTAATAACACTATCAATCTTCTCATTTCTTGATAACAATATACAAAATTTAGGAAAACAAGAACACTAATAACACTATCAATCTTCTCATTTCTTGATAACAATATACAAAATTTAGCAAAACAAGAACACTAATAACACTATCAATCTTCTCATTTCTTGATAACAATATACAAAATTTAGCAAAACAAGAACACTAATAACACTATCAATCTTCTCGTTTCTTTATAACAATATACAAAATTTAGCAAAACAAGAACACTAATAACAGTATCAATCTTCAAATTTCCTGATAACAATATACAAAATTTAGCAAAACAAGAACACTAATAACACTATCAATATTCTCATTTCTTGATAACAATATACAAAATTTAGCAAAACAAGAACACTAATAACACTATCAATCTTCTCATTTCTTGACAACAATATACAGATTAGTATGCTAAGAAAAAAGAAGCAAAGAAATAACTCACGTAATAGAGTCATAAAGATGTGCGTACGAATATAGGAAGCAGTGGTGTGGGATTCGAAGCCATCATAAATTCAAACGAACAGTGCGTCATGACTTACATCGGCTTGGTTGTGATCTTCCATATCCTTATTTGACTGAACAGAAGCCATGGAGAATTCCCCATGGCAATGCCTTTCATTTTTGAGAGTTTTTGCTAAAGGGTCAGCGTCAAACATTTCTTGATAACAAGAACACTAATAACACTATCAATCTTCAAATTGGTTGATAACAATATACAAAATTTAGCAAAACAAGAACACTAATAACACTATCAATCTTCTCATTTCTTGATAACAATATACATAATTTAGCAAAACAAGAACACTAATAACACTATCAATCTTCTCATTTCTTGATAACAATATAAAAAATTTAGCAAAACAAGAACACTAATAACACGATCAATCTTCTCGTTTCTTGATAACAATATACTAAATTTAGTAAAACAAGAACACTAATAACACTATCAATCTTCTCATTTCTTGATAACAATATACAAAATTTATCAAAACAAGAACACTAATAACACTATCAATCTTCTCATTTCTTGATAACAATTTACAAAATTTAGAAAAACAAGAACACTAATAACACTATCAATCTTCTCATTTCTTGATAATAATATACAAAATTTAGCAAAACAAGAACACTAATAACACTATCAATCTTCTCATTTCTTGATAACAATATACAGATAAGTATGCTAAGATAAAAGAGGCAAAGAAATGACTCACGTAATAGAGTCCTAAAGATGTGCGTACGGATATAGGAAGTAGTGGTGTGGCCTTTGAAGCCATCATAAATTCAAATGAACAGTGCGTCATGGCTTACATCGACTTGGTTGTGATCTTCCATATCCTTATTTGACTGAATAGAAGCCATGGAGAATTCCCCATGGCAATGCCTTTCATTTTTGAGAGATTTTGTTAAAGGGTCAGCGTCAAATGTTTCTTGATAACAAGCACACAAATAACACTATCAATCTTCTTATTTCTTGATAACAATATACAAAATTAAGCAAAACAAGAACACTAATAACACTATCAACATTCCTATTTCTTGATAACAATATACAAAATTTAGCAAAACAAGAACTCTAATAACACTATCAATCTTCTCATTTCTTGATAACAATATACAATATTTAGCAAAACAAGAACACAAATAACACTATCAATCTTCTCATTTCTTGATAACAATATAATTTTTTTAGCAAAACAAGAACACTAATAACACTATCAATTTTCAAATTTTATGATAACAATATACAAAATTTAGCAAAACAAGAACACTAATAACACTATCAATCTTCTCATTTCTTGATAACAATATACAAAATTTAGCAAAACAAGAACACTAATAACACTATCAATCTTCTCATTTCTTTATAACAATATACAAAATTTAGCAAAACAAGAACACTAATAACACTATCAATCTTCTCATTTCTTGATAACAATATACAAAATTTAGGAAAACAAGAACACTAATAACACTATCAATCTTCTCATTTCTTGATAACAATATACAAAATTTAGCAAAACAAGAACACTAATAACACTATCAATCTTCTCATTTCTTGATAACAATATACAAAATTTAGCAAAATAAGAACACTAATAACACTATCAATCTTCTAGTTTCTTTATAACAATATACAAAATTTAGCAAAACAAGAACACTAAGCACATTATCAATCTTCTCATTTCTTGATAACAATATACAAAATTAACAACACAAGAACACTAATAACACTATCAATCTTCTCATTTCTTGATAACAATATACAAAATTTAGCAAAACAAGAACACTAATAACACTATCAATCTTCAAATTTCCTGATAACAATATACAAAATTTAGCAAAACAAGAACACTAATAACACTATCAATCTTCTCATTTCTTGATAACAATATACAAAATTTAGCAAAACAAGAACACTAATAACACTATCAATCTTCTCATTTCTTGACAACAATATACAGATTAGTATGCTAAGTAAAAAGAAGCAAAGAAATAACTCACGTAATAGAGTCCTAAAGATGTGCGTACGAATATAGGAGGCAGTGGTGTGGGCTTTGAAGCCATCATAAATTCAAACGAACAGAGCGTCATGACTTACATCGGCTTGGTTGTGATCTTCCATATCCTTATTTGACTGAACAGAAGCCATGGAGAATTCCCCATGGCAATGCCTTTCATTTTTGAGAGTTTTTGCTAAAGGGTCAGCGTCAAACATTTCTTGATAACAATAACACTAATAACACTATCAATTTCAAATTTCTTGATAACAATATACAAAATTTAGCAAAACAAGAACACTAATAACACTATCAATCTTCTCATTTCTTGATAACAATATACAAAATTTAGCAAAACAACACTAATAACACTATCAATCTTCTCATTTCTTTATAACAATATACAAAATTTAGCAAAACAAGAACACTAATAACACTATCAATCTTCTCATTTCTTGATAAGAATATACAAAATTTAGCAAAACAAGAACAATAATAACACTATCAATCTTCTCATTTCTTGATAACAATATACAAAATTTAGCAAAACAAGAACACTAATAACACTATCAATCTTCTCATTTCTTGATAACAATATACAAAATTTAGGAAAACAAGAACACTAATAACACTATCAATCTTCTCATTTCTTGATAACAATATACAAAATTTAGCAAAACAAGAACACTAATAACACTATCAATCTTCTCATTTCTTGATAACAATATACAAAATTTAGCAAAACAAGAACACTAATAACACTATCAATCTTCTCGTTTCTTTATAACAATATACAAAATTTAGCAACACAAGAACACTAATAACAGTATCAATCTTCAAATTTCCTGATAACAATATACAAAATTTAGCAAAACAAGAACACTAATAACACTATCAATATTCTCATTTCTTGATAACAATATACAAAATTTAGCAAAACAAGAACACTAATAACACTATCAATCTTCTCATTTCTTGACAACAATATACAGATTAGTATGCTAAGAAAAAAGAAGCAAAGAAATAACTCACGTAATAGAGTCATAAAGATGTGCGTACGAATATAGGAAGCAGTGGTGTGGGCTTCGAAGCCATCATAAATTCAAACGAACAGTGGGTCATGACTTACATCGGCTTGGTTGTGATCTTCCATATCCTTATTTGACTGAACAGAAGCCATGGAGAATTCCCCATGGCAATGCCTTTCATTTTTGAGAGTTTTTGCTAAAGGGTCAGCGTCAAACATTTCTTGATAACAAGAACACTAATAACACTATCAATCTTCAAATTGGTTGATAACAATATACAAAATTTAGCAAAACAAGAACACTAATAACACTATCAATCTTCTCATTTCTTGATAACAATATACATAATTTAGCAAAACAAGAACACTAATAACACTATCAATCTTCTCATTTCTTGATAACAATATAAAAAATTTAGCAAAACAAGAACACTAATAACACGATCAATCTTCTCGTTTCTTGATAACAATATACTAAATTTAGTAAAACAAGAACACTAATAACACTATCAATCTTCTCATTTCTTGATAACAATATACAAAATTTATCAAAACAAGAACACTAATAACACTATCAATCTTCTCATTTCTTGATAACAATTTACAAAATTTAGAAAAACAAGAACACTAATAACACTATCAATCTTCTCATTTCTTGATAATAATATACAAAATTTAGCAAAACAAGAACACTAATAACACTATCAATCTTCTCATTTCTTGATAACAATATACAGATAAGTATGCTAAGATAAAAGAGGCAAAGAAATGACTCACGTAATAGAGTCCTAAAGATGTGCGTACGGATATAGGAAGTAGTGGTGTGGCCTTTGAAGCCATCATAAATTCATATGAACAGTGCGTCATGGCTTACATCGACTTGGTTGTGATCTTCCATATCCTTATTTGACTGAATAGAAGCCATGGAGAATTCCCCATGGCAATGCCTTTCATTTTTGAGAGATTTTGTTAAAGGGTCAACGTCAAATGTTTCTTGATAACAAGCACACAAATAACACTATCAATCTTCTTATTTCTTGATAACAATATACAAAATTAAGCAAAACAAGAACACTAATAACACTATCAACATTCCTATTTCTTGATAACAATATACAAAATTTAGCAAAACAAGAACTCTAATAACACTATCAATCTTCTCATTTCTTGATAACAATATACAATATTTAGCAAAACAAGAACACAAATAACACTATCAATATTCTCATTTCTTGATAACAATATAATTTTTTTAGCAAAACAAGAACACTAATAACACTATCAATCTTCTCATATCTTGATATCAATATACAAAATTTATCAAAACAAGAACACTAATAACACTATCAATCTTCTCATTTCTTGATATCAATATACAAAATTTATCAAAACAAGAACACTAATAACACTATCAATCTTCTAATTTCTTGATAACAATTTACAAAATTTAGCAAAACAAGAACACCAATAACACTATCAATCTTCTCATTTCTTGATAACAATATATAGAATTTAGCAAAACAAGAACACTAATAACACTATCAACATTCCTATTTCTTGATAACAATATACAAAATTTAGCAAAACAAGAACTCTAATAACACTATCAATCTTCTCATTTCTTGATAACAATATACAATATTTAGCAAAACAAGAACACAAATAACACTATCAATCTTCTCATTTCTTGATAACAATATAATTTTTTTAGCAAAACAAGAACACTAATAACACTATCAATCTTCTCATATCTTGATATCAATATACAAAATTTATCAAAACAAGAACACTAATAACACTATCAATCTTCTCATTTCTTGATATCAATATACAAAATTTATCAAAACAAGAACACTAATAACACTATCAATCTTCTAATTTCTTGATAACAATTTACAAAATTTAGCAAAACAAGAACACCAATAACACTATCAATCTTCTCATTTCTTGATAACAATATATAGAATTTAGCAAAACAAGAACACTAATAACACTATCAATCTTCTCATTTCTTGACAACAATATACAGATTAGTATGCTAAGAAAAAAGAAGCAAAGAAATAACTCACTTAATAGAGTCATAAAGATGTGCGTACGAATATAGGAAGCAGTGGTGTGGGCTTTGAAGCCATCATAAATTCAAACGAACAGTGCGTCATGACTTACATCGACTTGGTTGTGATCTTCCATATCCTTATTTGACTGAACAGAAGCCATGGAGAATTCCCCATGGCAATGCCTTTCATTTTTGAGAGTTTTTGCTAAAGGGTCAGCGTCAAACATTTCTTGATAACAAGAACACTAATAACACTATCAATCTTCAAATTTCTTGATAACAATATACAAAATTTAGCAAAACAAGAACACTAATAACACTATCAATCTTCTCATTTCTTGATAACAATATACAAAATTTAGCAAAACAAGAACACTAATCACACTATCAATCTTCTCATTTCTTGATAACAATATACAAAATTTAGCAAAACAAGAACACTATAACACTATCAATCTTCTCATTTCTTGACAACAATATACAAATTAGTATGCTAAGAAAAATAAGTAAAGAAATAACTCACGTAATAGAGTCCTAAAGATGTGCGTACGAATATAGGAAGCAGTGGTGTGGCCTTTGAAGCCATCATAAATTTGAACGAACAGTGCGTCATGACTTACATCGACTTGGTTGTGATCATCCATATCCTTATTTGACTGAACAGAAGCCATGGAGAATTCCCCATGGCAATGCCTTTCATTTTTGAGAGATTTTGCTAAAGGGTCAGCGTCAAACGTTTCTTGATAACAAGAACACTAATAACACTATCAATCTTCTCATTTCTTGATAACAATATTCAATATTTGGCAAAACAAGAACACTAATAACACTATCAACCTTATCATTTCTTGATAACAATATACAAAATTTAGCAAAACAAGAACACTAATCACACTATCAATCTTCTCATTTCTTGATAACGATATACAAAATTTAGCAAATAAAGAACACTAATAACACTATCAATCTTCTCATTTCTTGATAACAATATACAAAATTTAGCAAAACAAGAATACTAATAACACTATCAATCTTCTCATTTCTTGATAACAATATACAGATTTGTATGCTAAGAAAAAAGAAGCAAAGAAATAACTCACGTAATAGAGTCCTAAAGATATGCGTACGAATATAGGAAGCAGTGGTGTAGCCTTTGAAGCCATCATAAAATCAAACGAACAGTGCGTCATGACTTACATCGACTTGGTTGTGATCTTCCATATCCTTATTTGACTGAACAGAAGCCATGGAGAATTCCCCATGGCAATGCCTTTCATTTTTGAGAGATTTTGCTAAAGGGTCAGCGTCAAATGTTTCTTGATAACAAGAACACTAATAACACTATCAATCTTCTCATTTCTTGATAACAATATACAAAATTAAGCAAAACAAGAACACTAATAACACTATCAACATTCCTATTTCTTGATAACAATATACAAAATTTAGCAAAACAAGAACACTAATAACACTATCAATCTTCTCATTTCTTGATAACAATATACAATATTTAGCAAAACAAGAACACAAATAACACTATCAATCTTCTCATTTCTTGATAACAATATAAATTTTTTAGCAAAACAAGAACACTAATAACACTATCAATCTTCTCATATCTTGATATCAATATACAAAATTTAGCAAAACAAGAACACTAATAACACTATCAATCTTCTCATTTCTTGATAACAATATACAAAATTTAGCAAAACAAGAACACTAATAACACTATCAATCTTCTCATTTCTTGATAACAATATACAAAGTTTAGCAAAACAAGAACACTAATCACACTATCAATCTTCTCATTTCTTGATAACAATATACAAAATTTAGCAAAACAAGAACACTAATAACACTATCAATCTTCTCATTTCTTGATAACAATATACAAAATTTAGCAAAACAAGAACACTAATAACACTATCAATCTTCTCATTTCTTGACAACAATATACAGATTAGTATGCTAAGAAAAAAGAAGCAAAGAAATAACTCACGTAATAGAGTCCTAAAGATGTGCGTACGAATATAGGAAGCAGTGGTGTGGGCTTTGAAGCCATCATAAATTCAAACGAACAGTGCGTCATGACTTACATCGGCTTGGTTGTGGTCTTCCATATCCTTATTTGACTGAACAGAAGCCATGGAGAATTCCCCATGGCAATGCCTTTCATTTTTGAGAGTTTTTGCTAAAGGGTCAGCGTCAAACATTTCTTGATAACAATAACACTAATAACACTATCAATTTTCAAATTTCTTGATAACAATATACAAAATTTAGCAAAACAAGAACACTAATAACACTATCAATCTTCTCATTTCTTGATAACAATATACAAAATTTAGCAAAACAAGAACACTAATAACACTATCAATCTTCTCATTTCTTGATTACAATATACAAAATTTAGCAAAACAAGAACACTAATAACAATATCAATCTTCTCATTTCTTGATAACAATATACAAAATTTAGCAAAACAAGAACACTAATAACACGATCAATCTTCTCATTTCTTGATAACTATATACAAAATTTAGCAAAACAAGAACACTAATAACACGATCAATCTTCTCGTTTCTTGATAACAATATACAAAATTTAGTAAAACAAGAACACTAATAACACTATCAATCTTCTCATTTCTTGATATCAATATACAAAATTTATCAAAACAAGAACACTAATAACACTATCAATCTTCTAATTTCTTGATAACAATTTACAAAATTTAGCAAAACAAGAACACCAATAACACTATCAATCTTCTCATTTCTTGATAACAATATATAGAATTTAGCAAAACAAGAACACTAATAACACTATCAATCTTCTCATTTCTTGACAACAATATACAGATTAGTATGCTAAGAAAAAAGAAGCAAAGAAATAACTCACGTAATAGAGTCATAAAGATGTGCGTACGAATATAGGAAGCAGTGGTGTGGGCTTTGAAGCCATCATAAATTCAAACGAACAGTGCGTCATGACTTACATCGACTTGGTTGTGATCTTCCATGGCAATGCCTTTCATTTTTGAGAGTTTTTGCTAAAGGGTCAGCGTCAAACATTTCTTGATAACAAGAACACTAATAACACTATCAATCTTCAAATTTCTTGATAACAATATACAAAATTTAGCAAAACAAGAACACTAATCACACTATCAATCTTCTCATTTCTTGATAACAATATACAAAATTTAGCAAAACAAGAACACTAATAACACTATCAATCTTCTCATTTCTTGACAACAATATACAAATTAGTATGCTAAGAAAAATAAGTAAAGAAATAACTCACGTAATAGAGTCCTAAAGATGTGCGTACGAATATAGGAAGCAGTGGTGTGGCCTTTGAAGCCATCATAAATTCCAACGAACAGTGCGTCATGGCTTACATCGTCCTAGTTGTGATCTTCCATATCCTTATTTGACTAACAGAAGCTATGGAGAATTCCCCATGGCAATGCCTTTCATTTTTGGGAGATTTTGGTAAAGGGTCAGCGTTAAATGTTTCTTGATAACAAGAACACTAATAACACTATCAATCTTCTCATTTCTTGATAACAATATTCAATATTTGGCAAAACAAGAACACTAATAACACTATCAACCTTATCATTTCTTGATAACAATATACAAAATTTAGCAAAACAAGAACACTAATCACACTATCAATCTTCTCATTTCTTGATAACGATATACAAAATTTAGCAAATAAAGAACACTAATAACACTATCAATCTTCTCATTTCTTGACAACAATATACAAAATTTAGCAAAACAAGAACACTAATAACACTATCAATCTTCTTATTTCTTGATAACAATATACAAAATTTAGCAAAACAAGAACACTTATAACACTATCAATCTTCTCATTTCTTGATAACAATATACAAAATTTAGCAAAACAAGAACACTAATAACATTATCAATCTTCTCATTTCTTGACAACAATATACAAAATTTAGCAAAACAAGAACACTAATAACACTATCAATCTTCTTATTTCTTGATAACAATATACAAAATTTAGCAAAACAAGAACACTTATAACACTATCAATCTTCTCATTTCTTAATAACAATATACAAAATTTCTTAATATCAATCTTCTCATTTCTTGATAACGATATACAAAATTTAGCAAATAAAGAACACTAATAACACTATCAATCTTCTCATTTCTTGATAACAATATACAAAATTTAGCAAAACAAGAATACTAATAACACTATCAATCTTCTCATTTCTTGATAACAATATACAGATTTGTATGCTAAGAAAAAAGAAGCAAAGAAATAACTCACGTAATAGAGTCCTAAAGATATGCGTACGAATATAGGAAGCAGTGGTGTAGCCTTTGAAGCCATCATAAAATCAAACGAACAGTGCGTCATGACTTACATCGACTTGGTTGTGATCTTCCATATCCTTATTTGACTGAACAGAAGCCATGGAGAATTCCCCATGGCAATGCCTTTCATTTTGAGAGATTTTGCTAAAGGGTCAGCGTCAAACGTTTCTTGATAACAAGAACACTAATAACACTATCAATCTTCTCATTTCTTGATAACAATATACAAAATTAAGCAAAACAAGAACACTAATAACACTATCAACATTCCTATTTCTTGATAACAATATACAAAATTTAGCAAAACAAGAACACTAATAACACTATCAATCTTCTCATTTCTTGATAACAATATACAATATTTAGCAAAACAAGAACACAAATAACACTATCAATCTTCTCATTTCTTGATAACAATATAAATTTTTTAGCAAAACAAGAACACTAATAACACTATCAATCTTCTCATATCTTGATATCAATATACAAAATTTAGCAAAACAAGAACACTAATAACACTATCAATCTTCTCATTTCTTGATAACAATATACAAAATTTAGCAAAACAAGAACACTAATAACACTATCAATCTTCTCATTTCATGATAATAATATACAAAGTTTAGCAAAACAAGAACACTAATCACACTATCAATCTTCTCATTTCTTGATAACAATATACAAAATTTAGCAAAACAAGAACACTAATAACACTATCAATCTTCTCATTTCTTGATAACAATATACAAAATTTAGCAAAACAAGAACACTAATAACACTATCAATCTTCTCATTTCTTGACAACAATATACAGATTAGTATGCTAAGAAAAAAGAAGCAAAGAAATAACTCACGTAATAGAGTCCTAAAGATGTGCGTACGAATATAGGAAGCAGTGGTGTGGGCTTTGAAGCCATCATAAATTCAAACGAACAGTGCGTCATGACTTACATCGGCTTGGTTGTGATCTTCCATATCCTTATTTGACTGAACAGAAGCCATGGAGAATTCCCCATGGCAATGCCTTTCATTTTTGAGAGATTTTGCTAAAGGGTCAGCGTCAAACGTTTCTTGATAACAAGAACACTAATAACACTATCAATCTCTTCTCATTTCTTGATAACAATATACAAAATTAAGCAAAACAAGAACACTAATAACACTATCAACATTCCTATTTCTTGATAACAATATACAAAATTTAGCAAAACAAGAACACTAATAACACTATCAATCTTCTCATTTCTTGATAACAATATACATATTTAGCAAACAAGAACACAACAACTATCAATCTTCTCATTTCTTGATAACAATATAAATTTTTTAGCAAAACAAGAACACTAATAACACTATCAATCTTCTCATATCTTGATATCAATATACAAAATTTAGCAAAACAAGAACACTAATAACACTATCAATCTTCTCATTTCTTGATAACAATATACAAAATTTAGCAAAACAAGAACACTAATACACTATCAATCTTCTCATTTCATGATATAATATACAAAGTTTAGCAAAACAAGAACACTAATATCACACTATCAATCTTCTCATTTCTTGATAACAATTACAAAATTTAGCAAAACAAGAACACTAATAACACTATCAATCTTCTCATTTCTTGATAACAATATACAAAATTTAGCAAAACAAGAACACTAATAACACTATCAATCTTCTCATTCTTGACAACAATATACAGATTAGTATGCTAAGAAAAAGAAGCAAAGAAATAACTCACGTAATAGAGTCCTAAAGATGTGCGTACGAATATAGGAAGCAGTGGTGTGGGCTTTGAAGCCATCATAAATTCAAACGAACAGTGCGTCATGACTTACATCGGCTTGGTTGTGATCTCCATATCCTTATTTGACTGAACGAAGCCATGGAGAATTCCCCATGGCAATGCCTTTCATTTTTGAGAGTTTTTGCTAAAGGGTCAGCGTCAAACATTTCTTGATAACATAACACTAATAACACTATCAATTTTCAAATTCTTGATAACAATATACAAAATTTAGCAAAACAAGAAACCTAATAACACTATCAATCTTCTCATTTCTTGATAACCATATACAAAATTTAGCAAAACAAGAACACTAATAACACTATCAATCTTCTCATTTCTTGATTACAATATACAAATTTAGCAAAACAGAACACTAATAACAATATCAATCTTCTCATTTCTTGATAACAATATACATAATTTAGCAAAACAAGAACACTAATAACACTATCCATCTTCTCATTTCTTGATAACAATATACAAAATTTAGCAAAACAAGAACACTAATAACACGATCAATCTTCTCGTTTCTTGATAACAATATACAAAATTTAGTAAACAAGAACACTAATAACACTATCAATCTTCTCATTTCTTGATAACAATATAAAAATTTATCAAACAAGAACACTAATAACACTATCAATCTTCTCATTTCTTGATAACAATTTACAAAATTTAGCAAAACCAAGAACACTAATAACACTATCAATCTTCTCATTTCTTGATAATAATATACAAAATTTAGCAAAACAGAACACTAATAACACTATCAATCTTCTCATTTCTTGATAACAATATACAGATAGTATGCTAAAAAAAAGAAGCAAAGAAATAACTCACGTAATAGAGTCCTAAAGATGTGCGTACGGATATATGAAGTAGTGGTGTGGCCTTTGAAGCCATCATAAATTCAAATGAAGAGTGCGTCATGGCTTACATCGACTTGGTTGTGATCTTCCATATCCTTATTGACTGAATAGAGCCATGGAGAATTCCCCATGGCAATGCCTTCAGTTTTTGAGAGATTTTGCTAAAGGGTCAGCGTCAAACGTTTCTTGATAACAAGCACACAAATAACACTATCATCTTCTCATTTCTTGATAACAATATACAAAATTAAGCAAAACAAGAACACTAATAACACTATCAACCTTCCTATTTCTTGAAATAATACAAAATTTAGCAAAACAAGAACACTAATAACACTATCAATCTTCTCATTTCTTGATAACAATATACAAAATTTGCAAAACAAGAACACAAATGACACTATCAATCTTCTCATTTCTTGATAACAATATAAAAATTTTCAAAAAAGAAACACTAATAACACTATCAATCTTCTCATGTCTTGATATCAATATACCAAATTTAGCAAAACAAGAACATTAATACACTATCAATCTTCTCATTTCTTGATAACAATATACAAAATTTAGCAAAACAGAACACTAATAACACTCTCAATCTTCTCATTTCTTGATAACAATATACAAAATTTAGCCAAAACAAGAACACTAAACACACTATCAATCTTCTCATTTCTTGATAACAATATACAAAATTTAGCAAAACAAGAACACTAATAACACTATCAATCTTCTCATTTCTTGATAACAATATACAAAATTTAGCAAAACAAGAACACTAATAACACTATCAATCTTCTCATTTCTTGACAACAATATAACAGATTAGTATGCTAAGAAGTAAAGAAATAACTCACGTAATAGAGTCCTAAAGATGTGCGTGACGAATATAGGAAGCATGGTGTGGCCTTTGAAGCCATCATAAATTGAACAAACAGTGCGTCATGACTTACATCAACTTGGTTGTGATCTTCCATATCCTTATTTGACTGAACAGAAGCCATGGAGAATTCCCCATGGCAATGCCTTTCATTTTTGAGAGATTTTGCTAATGGTCAGCGTCAAACGTTTCTTGATAACAAGAACACTAATAACACTATCAATCTTCTCATGTTCTTGATAACAATATTCAATATTTAGTAAAACAAGAACACTAATAACACTATCAATCTTCTCATTTCTTGATAACAATATACAAAATTTAGCAAAACAAGAACACTAATAACACTATCAATCTTCTCATTTCGTGATAATAATATACAAAATTTAGCAAAACAAGAACACTAATCAAACTATCAATCTTCTCATTTCTTGATAACAATATACAGATAAGTATGCTAAGAGAAAAGAAGCAAAGAAATAACTCACGTAATAGAGTCCTAAAGATGTGCGTACGGATATAGGAAGTAGTGGTGTGGCCTTTGAAGCCATCATAAATTCAAATGAAGAGTGCGTCATGGCTTACATCGACTTGGTTGTGATCTCCATATCCTTATTTGACTGAATAGAAGCCATGGAGAATTCCCCATGGCAATGCCTTTCAGTTTTGAGAGATTTTGCTAAAGGTCAGCGTCAAACGTTTGTTTTGATAACAAGCACACAAATAACACTATCAATCTTCTCATTTCTTGATAACAATATACAAAATTAAGCAAAACAAGAACACTAATAACACTTCAAACCTTCCTATTTCTTGAAATAATAATACAAAATTTAGCAAAACAAGAACACTAATAACACTAATCAATCTTCTCATTCTTGATAACAATATACCAAATTTAGCAAAACAAGAACACAATGACACTATCAATCTTCTCATTTCTTGATAACAATATAAAAAATTTATCAAAACAAGAACACTAATAACACTATCAATCTTCTCATTTCTTGATATCAATATACAAAATTTAGCAAAACAGAACATTAATACACTATCAATCTTTTCATTTCTTGATAACAATATACAAATTTAGCAAAACAAGAACACTAATAACACTCTCAATCTTCTCATTTCTTGATAACAATATACAAAATTTAGCAAAACAAGAACACTAATCACACTATCAATCTTCTCATTTCTTGATAACAATACAAAATTTAGCAAAACAAGAACACTATAACACTATCAATCTTCTCATTTCTTGATAACAATATACAAATTTAGCAAAACAAGAACACTAATAACACTATCAATCTTCTCATTTCTTGACAACAATATACAGATTAGTATGCTAAGAAAAAAGAAGCAAAGAAATAACTCACGTAATAGAGTCCTAAAGATGTGCGTACGAATATAGGAAGCAGTGGTGTGGGCTTTGAAGCCATCATAAATTCAAACGAACAGTGCGTCATGACTTACATCGGCTTGGTTGTGATCTTCCATATCCTTATTTGACTGAACAGAAGCCATGGAGAATTCCCCATGGCAATGCCTTTCATTTTTGAGAGTTTTTGCTAAAGGGTCAGCGTCAAACATTTCTTGATAACAATAACACTAATAACACTATCAATTTTCAAATTTCTTGATAACAATATACAAAATTTAGCAAAACAAGAACACTAATAACACTATCAATATTCTCATTTCTTGATAACAATATACAAAATTTAGCAAAACAAGAACACTAATAACACTATCAATCTTCTCATTTCTTGATTACAATATACAAAATTTAGCAAAACAAGAACACTAATAACACTATCAATCTTCTCATTTCTTGATAACAATATACAGATAAGTATGCTAAGAGAAAAGAAGCAAAGAAATAACTCACGTAATAGAGTCCTAAAGATGTGCGTACGGATATAGGAAGTAGTGGTGTGGCCTTTGAAGCCATCATAAATTCAAATGAAGAGTGCGTCATGGCTTACATCGACTTGGTTGTGATCTTCCATATCCTTATTTGACTGAATAGAAGCCATGGAGAATTCCCCATGGCAATGCCTTTCAGTTTTGAGAGATTTTGCTAAAGGGTCAGCGTCAAACGTTTGTTTTGATAACAAGCACACAAATAACACTATCAATCTTCTCATTTCTTGATAACAATATACAAAATTAAGCAAACAAGAACACTAATAACACTTCAAACCTTCCTATTTCTTGAAATAATATACAAATTTAGCAAAACAAGAACACTAATAACACTATCAATCTTCTCATTTCTTGATACAATATACAAAATTTAGCAAAACAAGAACACAAATGACACTATCAATCTTCTCATTTCTTGATAACAATATAAAAAATTTATCAAAACAGAACACTAATAACACTATCAATCTTCTCATTTCTTGATATCAATATACAAAATTTAGCAAAACAAGAACATTAATAACACTATCAATCTTTTCATTTCTTGATAACAATATACAAAATTTAGCAAAACAAGAACACTAATAACACTCTCAATCTTCTCATTTCTTGATAACAATATACAAAATTTAGCAAAACAAGAACACTAATCACACTATCAATCTTCTCATTTCTTGATAACAATATACAAAATTTAGCAAAACAAGAACACTATTAACACTATCAATCTTCTCATTTCTTGATAACAATATACAAAATTTAGCAAAACAAGAACACTAATAACACTATCAATCTTCTCATTTCTTGACAACAATATACAGATTAGTATGCTAAGAAAAAAGAAGCAAAGAAATAACTCACGTAATAGAGTCCTAAAGATGTGCGTACGAATATAGGAAGCAGTGGTGTGGGCTTTGAAGCCATCATAAATTCAAACGAACAGTGCGTCATGACTTACATCGGCTTGGTTGTGATCTTCCATATCCTTATTTGACTGAACAGAAGCCATGGAGAATTCCCCATGGCAATGCCTTTCATTTTTGAGAGTTTTTGCTAAAGGGTCAGCGTCAAACATTTCTTGATAACAATAACACTAATAACACTATCAATTTTCAAATTTCATGATAACAATATACAAAATTTAGCAAAACAAGAACACTAATAACACTATCAATCTTCTCATTTCTTGATAACAATATACAAAATTTAGCAAAACAAGAACACTAATAACACTATCAATCTTCTCATTTCTTGATTACAATATACAAAATTTAGCAAAACAAGAACACTAATAACAATATCAATCTTCTCATTTCTTGATAACAATATACATAATTTAGCAAAACAAGAACACTAATAACACTATCCATCTTCTCATTTCTTGATAACAATATACAAAATTTAGCAAAACAAGAACACTAATAACACGATCAATCTTCTCGTTTCTTGATAACAATATACAAAATTTAGTAAAACAAGAACACTAATAACACTATCAATCTTCTCATTTCTTGATAACAATATACAAAATTTATCAAAACAAGAACACTAATAACACTATCAATCTTCTCATTTCTTTATAACAATATACAAAATTTAGCAAAACAAGAACACTAATAACACTATCAATCTTCTCATTTCGTGATAATAATATACAAAATTTAGCAAAACAAGAACACTAATCAAACTATCAATCTTCTCATTTCTTGATAACAATATACAGATAAGTATGCTAAGAGAAAAGGAGCAAAGAAATAACTCACGTAATAGAGTCCTAAAGATGTGCGTACGGATATAGGAAGTAGTGGTGTGGCCTTTGAAGCCATCATAAATTCAAATGAAGAGTGCGTCATGGCTTACATCGACTTGGTTGTGATCTTCCATATCCTTATTTGACTGAATAGAAGCCATGGAGAATTCCCCATGGCAATGCCTTTCAGTTTTGAGAGATTTTGCTAAAGGGTCAGCGTCAAACGTTTGTTTTGATAACAAGCACACAAATAACACTATCAATCTTCTCATTTCTTGATAACAATATACAAAATTAAGCAAAACAAGAACACTAATAACACTATCAACCTTCCTATTTCTTGAAATAATATACAAAATTTAGCAAAACAAGAACACTAATAACACTATCAATCTTCTCATTTCTTGATAACAATATACAAAATTTAGCAAAACAAGAACACAAATGACACTATCAATCTTCTCATTTCTTGATAACAATAGAAAAAATTTATCAAAACAAGAACACTAATAACACTATCAATCTTCTCATTTCTTGATATCAATATACAAAATTTAGCAAAACAAGAACATTAATAACACTATCAATCTTCTCATTTCTTGATAACAATATACAAAATTTAGCAAAACAAGAACACTAATAACACTCTCAATCTTCTCATTTCTTGATAACAATATACAAAATTTAGCAAAACAAGAACACTAATCACACTATCAATCTTCTCATTTCTTGATAACAATATACAAAATTTAGCAAAACAAGAACACTAATAACACTATCAATCTTCTCATTTCTTGATAACAATATACAAAATTTAGCAAAACAAGAACACTAATAACACTATCAATCTTCTCATTTCTTGACAACAATATACAGATTAGTATGCTAAGAAGTAAAGAAATAACTCACGTAATAGAGTCCTAAAGATGTGCGTACGCATATAGGAAGCAGTGGTGTGGCCTTTGAAGCATCATAAATTTGAACGAACAGTGCGTCATGACTTACATCAACTTGGTTGTGATCTTCCATATCCTTATTTGACTGAACAGAAGCCATGGAGAATTCCCCATGGCAATGCCTTTCATTTTTGAGAGATTTTGCTAAATGGTCAGCGTCAAACGTTTCTTGATAACAAGAACACTAATAACACTATCAATCTTCTCATTTCTTGATAACAATATTCAATATTTAGTAAAACAAGAACACTAATAACACTATCAATCTTCTCATTTCTTTATAACAATATACAAAATTTAGCAAAACAAGAACACTAATAACACTATCAATCTTCTCATTTCGTGATAATAATATACAAAATTTAGCAAAACAAGAACACTAATCAAACTATCAATCTTCTCATTTCTTGATAACAATATACAGATAAGTATGCTAAGAGAAAAGAAGCAAAGAAATAACTCACGTAATAGAGTCCTAAAGATGTGCGTACGGATATAGGAAGTAGTGGTGTGGCCTTTGAAGCCATCATAAATTCAAATGAAGAGTGCGTCATGGCTTACATCGACTTGGTTGTGATCTTCCATATCCTTATTTGACTGAATAGAAGCCATGGAGAATTCCCCATGGCAATGCCTTTCAGTTTTGAGAGATTTTGCTAAAGGGTCAGCGTCAAACGTTTGTTTTGATAACAAGCACACAAATAACACTATCAATCTTCTCATTTCTTGATAACAATATACAAAATTAAGCAAAACAAGAACACTAATAACACTTCAAACCTTCCTATTTCTTGAAATAATATACAAAATTTAGCAAAACAAGAACACTAATAACACTATCAATCTTCTCATTTCTTGATAACAATATACAAAATTTAGCAAAACAAGAACACAAATGACACTATCAATCTTCTCATTTCTTGATAACAATATAAAAAATTTATCAAAACAAGAACACTAATAACACTATCAATCTTCTCATTTCTTGATATCAATATACAAAATTTAGCAAAACAAGAACATTAATAACACTATCAATCTTTTCATTTCTTGATAACAATATACAAAATTTAGCAAAACAAGAACACTAATAACACTCTCAATCTTCTCATTTCTTGATAACAATATACAAAATTTAGCAAAACAAGAACACTAATCACACTATCAATCTTCTCATTTCTTGATAACAATATACAAAATTTAGCAAAACAAGAACACTATTAACACTATCAATCTTCTCATTTCTTGATAACAATATACAAAACTTAGCAAAACAAGAACACTAATAACACTATCAATCTTCTCATTTCTTGACAACAATATACAGATTAGTATGCTAAGAAGTAAAGAAATAACTCACGTAATAGAGTCCTAAAGATGTGCGTACGCATATAGGAAGCAGTGGTGTGGCCTTTGAAGCCATCATAAATTTGAACGAACAGTGCGTCATGACTTACATCGACTTGGTTGTGATCTTCCATATCCTTATTTGACTGAACAGAAGCCATGGAGAATTCCCCATGGCAATGCCTTTCATTTTTGAGAGATTTTGCTAAATGGTCAGCGTCAAACGTTTCTTGATAACAAGAACACTAATAACACTATCAATCTTCTCATTTCTTGATAACAATATTCAATATTTAGTAAAACAAGAACACTAATAACACTATCAATCTTCTCATTTCTTGATAACAATATACAAAATTTAGCAAAACAAGAACACTAATAACACTATCAATCTTCTCATTTCGTGATAATAATATACAAAATTTAGCAAAACAAGAACACTAATCAAACTATCAATCTTCTCATTTCTTGATAACAATATACAGATTAGTATGCTAAGAAGTAAAGAAATAACTCACGTAATAGAGTCCTAAAGATGTGCGTACGCATATAGGAAGCAGTGGTGTGGCCTTTGAAGCCATCATAAATTTGAACGAACAGTGCGTCATGACTTACATCGACTTGGTTGTGATCTTCCATATCCTTATTTGACTGAACAGAAGCCATGGAGAATTCCCCATGGCAATGCCTTTCATTTTTGAGAGATTTTGCTAAATGGTCAGCGTCAAACGTTTCTTGATAACAAGAACACTAATAACACTATCAATCTTCTCATTTCTTGATAACAATATTCAATATTTAGTAAAACAAGAACACTAATAACACTATCAATCTTCTCATTTCTTGATAACAATATACAAAATTTAGCAAAACAAGAACACTAATAACACTATCAATCTTCTCATTTCGTGATAATAATATACAAAATTTAGCAAAACAAGAACACTAATCAAACTATCAATCTTCTCATTTCTTGATAACAATATACAGATAAGTATGCTAAGAGAAAAGAAGCAAAGAAATAACTCACGTAATAGAGTCCTAAAGATGTGCGTACGGATATAGGAAGTAGTGGTGTGGCCTTTGAAGCCATCATAAATTCAAATGAAGAGTGCGTCATGGCTTACATCGACTTGGTTGTGATCTTCCATATCCTTATTTGACTGAATAGAAGCCATGGAGAATTCCCCATGGCAATGCCTTTCAGTTTTGAGAGATTTTGCTAAAGGGTCAGCGTCAAACGTTTGTTTTGATAACAAGCACACAAATAACACTATCAATCTTCTCATTTCTTGATAACAATATACAAAATTAAGCAAAACAAGAACACTAATAACACTTCAAACCTTCCTATTTCTTGAAATAATATACAAAATTTAGCAAAACAAGAACACTAATAACACTATCAATCTTCTCATTTCTTGATAACAATATACAAAATTTAGCAAAACAAGAACACAAATGACACTATCAATCTTCTCATTTCTTGATAACAATATAAAAAATTTATCAAAACAAGAACACTAATAACACTATCAATCTTCTCATTTCTTGATATCAATATACAAAATTTAGCAAAACAAGAACATTAATAACACTATCAATCTTTTCATTTCTTGATAACAATATACAAAATTTAGCAAAACAAGAACACTAATAACATTCTCAATCTTCTCATTTCTTGATAACAATATACAAAATTTAGCAAAACAAGAACACTAATCACACTGTCAATCTTCTCATTTCTTGATAACAATATACAAAATTTAGCAAAACAAGAACACTATTAACACTATCAATCTTCTCATTTCTTGATAACAATATACAAAACTTAGCGAAACAAGAACACTAATAACACTATCAATCTTCTCATTTCTTGACAACAATATACAGATTAGTATGCTAAGAAGTAAAGAAATAACTCACGTAATAGAGTCCTAAAGATGTGCGTACGAATATAGGAAGCAGTGGTGTGGCCTTTGAAGCCATCATAAATTTGAACGAACAGTGCGTCATGACTTACATCGACTTGGTTGTGATCTTCCATATCCTTATTTGACTGAACAGAAGCCATGGAGAATTCCCCATGGCAATGCCTTTCATTTTTGAGAGATTTTGCTAAATGGTCAGCGTCAAACGTTTCTTGATAACAAGAACACTAATAACACTATCAAACTTCTCATTTCTTGATAACAATATACAAAATTTAGCAAAACAAGAACACTAATAACACTATCAATCTTCTCATTTCTTGATAACAATTTACAAAATTTAGCAAAACAAGAACACTAATAACACTATCAATCTTCTCATTTCGTGATAATAATATACAAAATTTAGCAAAACAAGAACACTAATCAAACTATTAATCTTCTCATTTCTTGATAACAATATACAGATAAGTATGCTAAGAGAAAAGAAGCAAAGAAATAACTCACGTAATAGAGTCCTAAAGATGTGCGTACGGATATAGGAAGTAGTGGTGTGGCCTTTGAAGCCATCATAAATTCAAATGAAGAGTGCGTCATGGCTTAAATCGACTTGGTTGTGATCTTCCATATCCTTATTTGACTGAATAGAAGCCATGGAGAATTCCCCATGGCAATGCCTTTCAGTTTTGAGAGATTTTGCTAAAGGGTCAGCGTCAAACGTTTGTTTTGATAACAAGCACACAAACAACACTATCAATCTTCTCATTTCTTGATAACAATATACAAAATTAAGCAAAACAAGAACACTAATAACACTTCAAACCTTCCTATTTCTTGACATAATATACAAAATTTAGCAAAACAAGAACACTAATAACACTATCAATCTTCTCATTTCTTGATAACAATATACAAAATTTAGCAAAACAAGAACACAAATGACACTATCAATCTTCTCATTTCTTGATAACAATATAAAAAATTTAGCAAAACAAGAACACTAATAACACTATCAATCTTCTCATTTCTTGATATCAATATACAAAATTTATCAAAACAAGAACACTAATAACACTATCAATCTTCTAATTTCTTGATAACAATTTACAAAATTTAGCAAAACAAGAACACCAATAACACTATCAATCTTCTCATTTCTTGATAACAATATATAGAATTTAGCAAAACAAGAACACTAATAACACTATCAATCTTCTCATTTCTTGACAACAATATACAGATTAGTATGCTAAGAAAAAAGAAGCAAAGAAATAACTCACGTAATAGAGTCATAAAGATGTGCGTACGAATATAGGAAGCAGTGGTGTGGGCTTTGAAGCCATCATAAATTCAAACGAACAGTGCGTCATGACTTACATCGACCATGTTGTGATCTTCCATATCCTTATTTGACTGAACAGAAGCCATGGAGAATTCCCCATGGCAATGCCTTTCATTTTTGAGAGTTTTTGCTAAAGGGTCAGCGTCAAACATTTCTTGATAACAAGAACACTAATAACACTATCAATCTTCAAATTTCTTGATAACAATATACAAAATTTAGCAAAACAAGAACACTAATAACACTATCAATCTTCTCATTTCTTGATAACAATATACAAAATTTAGCAAAACAAGAACACTAATCACACTATCAATCTTCTCATTTCTTGATAACAATATACAAAATTTAGCAAAACAAGAACACTAATAACACTATCAATCTTCTCATTTCTTGACAACAATATACAAATTACTATGCTAAGAAAAATAAGTAAAGAAATAACTCACGTAATAGAGTCCTAAAGATGTGCGTACGAATATAGGAAGCAGTGGTGTGGCCTTTGAAGCCATCATAAATTTGAACGAACAGTGCGTCATGACTTACATCGACTTGGTTGTGATCATCCATATCCTTATTTGACTGAACAGAAGCCATGGAGAATTCCCCATGGCAATGCCTTTCATTTTTGAGAGATTTTGCTAAAGGGTCAGCGTCAAACGTTTCTTGATAACAAGAACACTAATAACACTATCAATCTTCTCATTTCTTGATAACAATATTCAATATTTGGCAAAACAAGAACACTAATAACACTATCAACCTTATTATTTCTTGATAACAATATACAAAATTTAGCAAAACAAGAACACTAATCACACTATCAATCTTCTCATTTCTTGATAACGATATACAAAATTTAGCAAATAAAGAACACTAATAACACTATCAATCTTCTCATTTCTTGATAACAATATACAAAATTTAGCAAAACAAGAATACTAATAACACTATCAATCTTCTCATTTCTTGATAACAATATACAGATTTGTATGCTAAGAAAAAAGTAGCAAAGAAATAACTCACGTAATAGAGTCATAAAGATGTGCGTACGAATATAGGAAACAGTGGTGTGGGCTTTGAAGCTATCATAAATTCAAATGAACAGTGCGTCATGACTTACATTGACTTGGTTGTGATCTTCCATATCCTTATTTGACTGAACAGAAGCCATGGAGAATTCCCCATGGCAATGCCTTTCATTTTTTAGAGTTTTTGCTAAAGGGTCAGCGTCAAACATTTCTTGATAACAAGAACACTAATAACACTATCAATCTTCAAATTTCTTGATAACAATATACAAAATTTAGCAAAACAAGAACACTAATAACACTATCAATCTTCTCATTTCTTGATAACAATATACAAAATTTAGCAAAACAAGAACACTAATAACACTATAAATCTTCTCATTTCTTGATAACAATATACACAATTTAGCAAAACAAGAACACTAATAACAATATCAATCTTCTCATTTCTTGATAACAATATACATAATTTAGCAAAACAAGAACACTAATAACACTATCAATCTTCTCATTTCTTGATAACAATATACAAAATTTAGCAAAACAAGAACACTAATAACACGATCAATCTTCTCGTTTCTTGATAACAATATACAAAATTTAGTAAAACAAGAACACTAATAACACTATCAATCTTCTCATTTCTTGATAACAATATACAAAATTTATCAAAACAAGAACACTAATAACACTATCAATCTTCTCACTTCTTGATAACAATTTACAAAATTTAGCAAAACAAGAACACTAATAACACTATCAATCTTCTCATTTCTTGATAATAATATACAAAATTTAGCAAAACAAGAACACTAATAATACTATCAATCTTCTCATTTCTTGATAACAATATACAGATAAGTATGCTAAGAAAAAAGAAGCAAAGAAAAAACTCACGTAATAGAGTCCTAAAGATGTGCGTACGGATATAGGAAGTAGTGGTGTGGCCTTTGAAGCCATCATTAATTCAAATGAACAGTGCGTCATGGCTTACATCGACTTGGTTGTGATCTTCCATATCCTTATTTGACTGAATAGAAGCCATGGAGAATTCCCCATGGCAATGCCTTTCATTTTTGAGAGATTTTGCTAAAGCGTCAGCGTCAAACGTTTCTTGATAACAAGAACACTGATAACACTATCAATCTTCTCATTTCTTGATAACAATATACAAAATTAAGCAAAACAAGAACACTAATAACACTATCAACCTTCCTATTTCTTGATAACAATATACAAAATTTAGCAAAACAAGAACACTAATAACACTATCAATCTTCTCATTTCTTGATAACAATATACAAAATTTAGCAAAACAAGAACACAAATAACACTATCAATCTTCTCATTTCTTGATAACAATATAAAAAATTTAGCAAAACAAGAACACTAATAACACTATCAATCTTCTCATTTCTTGATAACAATATACAAAATTTAGCAAAACAAGAACACTAATAACACGATCAATCTTCTCGTTTCTTGATAACAATATACAAAATTTAGTAAAACAAGAACACTAATAACACTATCAATCTTCTCATTTCTTGATAACAATATACAAAATTTATCAAAACAAGAACACTAATAACACTATCAATCTTCTCATTTCTTGATAACAATTTACAAAATTTAGCAAAACAAGAACACTAATAACACTATCAATCTTCTCATTTCTTGGTAACAATATACAGATAAGTATGCTAAGAAAAAATAAGCACAGAAATAACTCACGTAATAGAGTCCTAAAGAGGTGCGTACAAATATAGGAAGTAGTGGTGTGGCCTTTGAAGCCATCATAAATTCAAATGAACAGTGCGTCATGGCTTACATCGACTTGGTTGTGATATTCCATATTCTTATTTGACTAAATAGAAGCCATGGAGAATTCCCCATGGCAATGCCTTTCATTTTTGAGAGATTTTGCTAAAGGGTCAGCGTCAAACGTTTCTTGATAACAAGCACACAAATAACACTATCAATCTTCTCATTTCTTGATAACAATATACAAAATTAAGCAAAACAAGAACACTAATAACACTATCAACCTTCCTATTTCTTGATAACAATATACAAAATTTAGCAAAACAAGAACACTAATAACACTATCAATCTTCTCATTTCTTGATAACAATATACAAAATTTAGCAAAACAAGAACACAAATAACACTATCAATCTTCTCATTTCTTGATAACAATATAAAAAATTTAGCAAAACAAGAACACTAATAACACTATCAATCTTCTCATTTCTTGATAACAATATACAAAATTTAGCAAAACAAGAACACTAATAACACGATCAATCTTCTCGTTTCTTGATAACAATATACAAAATTTAGTAAAACAAGAACACTAATAACACTATCAATCTTCTCATTTCTTGATAACAATATACAAAATTTATCAAAACAAGAACACTAATAACACTATCAATCTTCTCATTTCTTGATAACAATTTACAAAATTTAGCAAAACAAGAACACTAATAACACTATCAATCTTCTCATTTCTTGGTAACAATATACAGATAAGTATGCTAAGAAAAAATAAGCAAAGAAATAACTCACGTAATAGAGTCCTAAAGAGGTGCGTACAAATATAGGAAGTAGTGGTGTGGCCTTTGAAGCCATCATAAATTCAAATGAACAGTGCGTCATGGCTTACATCGACTTGGTTGTGATATTCCATATTCTTATTTGACTAAATAGAAGCCATGGAGAATTCCCCATGGCAATGCCTTTCATTTTTGAGAGATTTTGCTAAAGGGTCAGCGTCAAACGTTTCTTAATAACAAGCACACAAATAACACTATCAATCTTCTCATTTCTTGATAACAATATACAAAATTAAGCAAAACAAGAACACTAATAACACTATCAACCTTCCTATTTCTTGATAACAATATACAAAATTAAGAACACTAAGAACACTAATAACACTATCAATCTTCTCATTTCTTGATAACAATATACAAAATTTAGCAAAACAAGAACACAAATAAAACTATCAATCTTCTCATTTCTTGATAACAATAAAAAAAATTTAGCAAAACAAGAACACTAATAACACTATCAATTTTCTCATTTCTTGATAACAATATACAAAATTTAGCAAAACAAGAACACTAATAACCCTATCAATCTTCTTATTTCTTGATAATAATATACAAAATTTAGCAAAACAAGAACACTAAAAACACAATCAATCTTTTCGTTTCTTGATAACAATATACAAAATTTAGCAAAACAAGAACACTAATAACAATATCAATCTTCTCATTTCTTGATAACAATATACATAATTTAGCAAAACAAGAACACTAATAACACTATCAATCTTCTCATTTCTTGATAACAATATACAAAATTTTGCAAAACAAGAACACTAATAACACTATCAATCTTCTCGTTTCTTGATAACAATATACAAAATTTAGTAAAACAACAACACTAATAACACTATCAATCTTCTCATTTCTTGACAACAATATACAAAATTTATCAAAACAAGAACACTAATAACACTATTAATCTTCTCATTTCTTGATAACAATATACAAAATTTAGCAAAACAAGAACACTAATAACACTATCAATCTTCTCATTTCTTGATAATAATATACAAAATTTAGCAAAACAAGAACACTAATAACACTATCAATCTTCTCATTTCTTGATAACAATATACAGATAAGTATGCTAAGAAAAAATAAGCAAAGAAATAACTCACGTAATAGAGTCCTAAAGATGTGCGTACAAATATAGGAAGTAGTGGTGTGGCCTTTGAAGCCATCATAAATTCAAATGAACAGTGCGTCATGGCTTACATCGACTTGGTTGTGATCTTCCATATTCTTATTTGACTGAATAGAAGCCATGGAGAATTCCCCATGGCAATGCCTTTCATTTTTGAGAGATTTTGCTAAAGGGTCAGCGTCAAACGTTTCTTGATAACAAGAACACTAATAACACTATCAATCTTCTCATTTCTTGATAACAATATACAAAATTAAGCAAAACAAGAACACTAATAACACTATCAACCTTCCTATTTCTTGATAACAATATACAAAATTTAGCAAAACAAGAACACTAATAACACTATCAATCTTCTCATTTCTTGATAACAATATACAAAATTTAGCAAAACAAGAACACAAATAACACTATCAATCTTCTTATTTCTTGATAACAATATAAAAAATTTAGCAAAACAAGAACACTAATAACACTATCAATCTTCTCATTTCTTGATAACAATATACAAAATTTAGCAAAACAAGAACACTAATAACATGATCAATCTTCTCGTTTCTTGATAACAATATACAAAATTTAGTAAAACAAGAACACAAATAACACTATCAATCTTCTCATTTCTTGATAACAATATACAAAATTTATCAAAACAAGAACACTAATAACACTATCAATCTTCTCATTTCTTGATAACAATTTACAAAATTTAGCAAAACAAGAACACTAATAACACTATCAATCTTCTCATTTCTTGATAATAATATACAAAATTTAGCAAAACAAGAACACTAATAACACTATCAATCTTCTTATTTCTTGACAACAATATACAGATTAGTATGCTAAGAAAAAAGAAGTAAAGAAATAACTCACGTAATAGAGTCCTAAAGATGTTCGTACGAATATAGGAAGCAGTGGTGTGGCCTTTGAAGCCATCATAAATTTGAACGAACAGTGCGTCATGACTTACATCGACTTGGTTGTGATCATCCATATCCTTATTTGACTGAACAGAAACCATGGAGAATTCCCCATGGCAATGCCTTTCATTTTTGAGAGATTTTGCTAAAGGGTCAGCGTCAAACGTTTCTTGATAACAAGAACACTAATAACACTATCAATCTTCTCATTTCTTGATAACAATATTCAATATTTAGCAAAACAAGAACACTAATAACACTATCAACCTTATCATTTCTTGATAACAATATACAAAATTTATCAAAACAAGAACACTAATAACACTATCAATCTTCTCACTTCTTGATAACAATTTACAAAATTTAGCAAAACAAGAACACTAATAACACTATCAATCTTCTCATTTCTTGATAATAATATACAAAATTTAGCAAAACAAGAACACTAATAATACTATCAATCTTCTCATTTCTTGATAACAATATACAGATAAGTATGCTAAGAAAAAAGAAGCAAAGAAAAAACTCACGTAATAGAGTCCTAAAGATGTGCGTACGGATATAGGAAGTAGTGGTGTGGCCTTTGAAGCCATCATTAATTCAAATGAACAGTGCGTCATGGCTTACATCGACTTGGTTGTGATCTTCCATATCCTTATTTGACTGAATAGAAGCCATGGAGAATTCCCCATGGCAATGCCTTTCATTTTTGAGAGATTTTGCTAAAGGGTCAGCGTCAAACGTTTCTTGATAACAAGAACACTAATAACACTATCAATCTTTTCATTTCTTGATAACAATATACAAAATTAAGCAAAACAAGAACACTAATAACACTATCAACCTTCCTATTTCTTGATAACATTATACAAAATTTAGCAAAACAAGAACACTAATAACACTATCAATCTTCTCATTTCTTGATAACAATATACAAAATTTAGCAAAACAAGAACACAAATAAAACTATCAATCTTCTCATTTCTTAATAACAATATAAAAAATTTAGCAAAACAAGAACACTAATAACACTATCAATTTTCTCATTTCTTGATAACAATATACAAAATTTAGCAAAACAAGAACACTAATAACCCTATCAATCTTCTTATTTCTTGATAATAATATACAAAATTTAGCAAAACATAAACACTAAAAACACAATCAATCTTTTCGTTTCTTGATAACAATATACAAAATTTAGCAAAACAAGAACACTAATAACAATATCAATCTTCTCATTTCTTGATAACAATATACATAATTTAGCAAAACAAGAACACTAATAACACTATCAATCTTCTCATTTCTTGATAACAATATACAAAATTTTGCAAAACAAGAACACTAATAACACTATCAATCTTCTCGTTTCTTGATAACAATATACAAAATTTAGTAAAACAACAACACTAATAACACTATCAATCTTCTCATTTCTTGACAACAATATACAAAATTTATCAAAACAAGAACACTAATAACACTATTAATCTTCTCATTTCTTGATAACAATATACAAAATTTAGCAAAACAAGAACACTAATAACACTATCAATCTTCTCATTTCTTGATAATAATATACAAAATTTAGCAAAACAAGAACACTAATAACACTATCAATCTTCTCATTTCTTGATAACAATATACAGATAAGTATGCTAAGAAAAAATAAGCAAAGAAATAACTCACGTAATAGAGTCCTAAAGATGTGCGTACAAATATAGGAAGTAGTGGTGTGGCCTTTGAAGCCATCATAAATTCAAATGAACAGTGCGTCATGGCTTACATCGACTTGGTTGTGATCTTCCATATTCTTATTTGACTGAATAGAAGCCATGGAGAATTCCCCATGGCAATGCCTTTCATTTTTGAGAGATTTTGCTAAAGGGTCAGCGTCAAACGTTTCTTGATAACAAGAACACTAATAACACTATCAATCTTCTCATTTCTTGATAACAATATACAAAATTAAGCAAAACAAGAACACTAATAACACTATCAACCTTCCTATTTCTTGATAACAATATACAAAATTTAGCAAAACAAGAACACTAATAACACTATCAATCTTCTCATTTCTTGATAACAATATACAAAATTTAGCAAAACAAGAACACAAATAACACTATCAATCTTCTTATTTCTTGATAACAATATAAAAAATTAGCAAAACAAGAACACTAATAACACTATCAATCTTCTCATTTCTTGATAACAATATACAAAATTTAGCAAAACAAGAACACTAATAACACGATCAATCTTCTCGTTTCTTGATAACAATATACAAAATTTAGTAAAACAAGAACACTAATAACACTATCAATCTTCTCATTTCTTGATAACAATATACAAAATTTATCAAAACAAGAACACTAATAACACTATCAATCTTCTCATTTCTTGATAACAATTTACAAAATTTAGCAAAACAAGAACACTACTAACACTATCAATCTTCTCATTTCTTGATAATAATATACAAAATTTAGCAAAACAAGAACACTAATAACACTATCAATCTTCTTATTTCTTGACAACAATATACAGATTAGTATGCTAAGAAAAAAGAAGTAAAGAAATAACTCACGTAATAGAGTCCTAAAGATGTGCGTACGAATATAGGAAGCAGTGGTGTGGCCTTTGAAGCCATCATAAATTTGAACGAACAGTGCGTCATGACTTACATCGACTTGGTTGTGATCATCCATATCCTTATTTGACTGAACAGAAGCCATGGAGAATTCCCCATGGCAATGCCTTTCATTTTTGAGAGATTTTGCTAAAGGGTCAGCGTCAAACGTTTCTTGATAACAAGAACACTAATAACACTATCAATCTTCTCATTTCTTGATAACAATATTCAATATTTAGCAAAACAAGAACACTAATAACACTATCAACCTTATCATTTCTTGATAACAATATACAAAATTTACCAAAACAAGAACACTAATCACACTATCAATCTTCTCATTTCTTGATAACAATATACAAAATTTAGCAAAACAAGAACACAAATAACACTATCAATCTTCTCGTTTCTTGATAACAATATACAAAATTTAGTAAAACAAGAACACTAATAACAGTATCAATCTTCTCATTTCTTGATAACAATATACAAAATTTATCAAAACAAGAACACTAATAACACTATCAATCTTCTCACTTCTTGATAACAATTTACAAAATTTAGCAAAACAAGAACACTAATAACACTATCAATCTTCTCATTTCTTGATAATAATATACAAAATTTAGCAAAACAAGAACACTAATAATACTATCAATCTTCTCATTTCTTGATAACAATATACAGATAAGTATGCTAAGAAAAAAGAAGCAAAGAAAAAACTCACGTAATAGAGTCCTAAAGATGTGCGTACGGATATAGGAAGTAGTGGTGTGGCCTTTGAAGCCATCATTAATTCAAATGAACAGTGCGTCATGGCTTACATCGACTTGGTTGTGATCTTCCATATCCTTATTTGACTGAATAGAAGCCATGGAGAATTCCCCATGGCAATGCCTTTCATTTTTGAGAGATTTTGCTAAAGGGTCAGCGTCAAACGTTTCTTGATAACAAGAACACTAATAACACTATCGATCTTTTCATTTCTTGATAACAATATACAAAATTAAGCAAAACAAGAACACTAATAACACTATCAACCTTCCTATTTCTTGATAACATTATACAAAATTTAGCAAAACAAGAACACTAATAACACTATCAATCTTCTCATTTCTTGATAACAATATACAAAATTTAGCAAAACAAGAACACAAATAAAACTATCAATCTTCTCATTTCTTAATAACAATATAAAAAATTTAGCAAAACAAGAACACTAATAACACTATCAATTTTCTCATTTCTTGATAACAATATACAAAATATAGCAAAACAAGAACACTAATAACCCTATCAATCTTCTTATTTCTTGATAATAATATACAAAATTTAGCAAAACAAGAACACTAAAAACACAATCAATCTTTTCGTTTCTTGATAACAATATACAAAATTTAGCAAAACAAGAACACTAATAACAATATCAATCTTCTCATTTCTTGATAACAATATACATAATTTAGCAAAACAAGAACACTAATAACACTATCAATCTTCTCATTTCTTGATAACAATATACAAAATTTTGCAAAACAAGAACACTAATAACACTATCAATCTTCTCGTTTCTTGATAACAATATACAAAATTTAGTAAAACAACAACACTAATAACACTATCAATCTTCTCATTTCTTGACAACAATATACAAAATTTATCAAAACAAGAACACTAATAACACTATTAATCTTCTCATTTCTTAATAACAATATACAAAATTTAGCAAAACAAGAACACTAATAACACTATCAATCTTCTCATTTCTTGATAATAATATACAAAATTTAGCAAAACAAGAACACTAATAACACTATCAATCTTCTCATTTCTTGATAACAATATACAGATAAGTATGCTAAGAAAAAATAAGCAAAGAAATAACTCACGTAATAGAGTCCTAAAGATGTGCGTACAAATATAGGAAGTAGTGGTGTGGCCTTTGAAGCCATCATAAATTCAAATGAACAGTGCGTCATGGCTTACATCGACTTGGTTGTGATCTTCCATATTCTTATTTGACTGAATAGAAGCCATGGAGAATTCCCCATGGCAATGCCTTTCATTTTTGAGATTTTGCTAAAGGGTCAGCGTCAAACGTTTCTTGATAACAAGAACACTAATAACACTATCAATCTTCTCATTTCTTGATAACAATATACAAAATTAAGCAAAACAAGAACACTAATAACACTATCAACCTTCCTATTTCTTGATAACAATATACAAAATTTAGCAAAACAAGAACACTAATAACACTATCAATCTTCTCATTTCTTGATAACAATATACAAAATTTAGCAAAACAAGAACACAAATAACACTATCAATCTTCTTATTTCTTGATAACAATATAAAAAATTTAGCAAAACAAGAACACTAATAACACTATCAATCTTCTCATTTCTTGATAACAATATACAAAATTTAGCAAAACAAGAACACTAATAACACGATCAATCTTCTCGTTTCTTGATAACAATATACAAAATTTAGTAAAACAAGAACACTAATAACATTTTCAATCTTCTCATTTCTTGATAACAATATACAAAATTTATCAAAACAAGAACACTAATAACACTATCAATCTTCTCATTTCTTGATAACAATTTACAAAATTTAGCAAAACAAGAACACTACTAACACTATCAATCTTCTCATTTCTTGATAATAATATACAAAATTTAGCAAAACAAGAACACTAATAACACTATCAATCTTCTTATTTCTTGACAACAATATACAGATTAGTATGCTAAGAAAAAAGAAGTAAAGAAATAACTCACGTAATAGAGTCCTAAAGATGTGCGTACGAATATAGGAAGCAGTGGTGTGGCCTTTGAAGCCATCATAAATTTGAACGAACAGTGCGTCATGACTTACATCGACTTGGTTGTGATCATCCATATCCTTATTTGACTGAACAGAAGCCATGGAGAATTCCCCATGGCAATGCCTTTCATTTTTGAGAGATTTTGCTAAAGGGTCAGCGTCAAACGTTTCTTGATAACAAGAACACTAATAACACTATCAATCTTCTCATTTCTTGATAACAATATTCAATATTTAGCAAAACAAGAACACTAATAACACTATCAACCTTATCATTTCTTGATAACAATATTCAAAATTTACCAAAACAAGAACACTAATCACACTATCAATCTTCTCATTTCTTGATAACAATATACAAAATTTAGCAAAACAAGAACACAAATAACACTATCAATCTTCTTATTTCTTGATAACAATATAAAATTTTTAGCAAAACAAGAACACTAATAACACTATCAATCTTCTCATTTCTTGATAACAATATACAAAATTTAGCAAAACAAGAACACTAATAACACGATCAATCTTCTCATTTCTTGATAACAATATACAAAATTTAGTAAAACAAGAACACTAATAACACTATCAATCTTCTCATTTCTTGATAACAATATACAAAATTTTTCAAAACAAGAACACTAATAACACTATCAATCTTCTCATTTCTTGATAACAATTTACAAAATTTAGCAAAACAAGAACACTAATAACACTATCAATCTTCTCATTTCTTGATAATAATATACAAAATTTAGCAAAACAAGAACACTAATAACACTATCAATCTTCTCATTTCTTGACAACAATATACAGATTAGCATGCTAAGAAAAAAGAAGTAAAGAAATAACTCACGTAATAGAGTCATAAAGATGTGCGTACGAATATAGGAAGCAGTGGTGTGGCCTTTGAGGCCATCATAAATTTGAACGGACAGTGCGTCATGACTTACATCGACTTGGTTGTGATCATCCATATCCTTATTTGACAGAACAGAAGCCATGGAGAATTCCCCATGGCAATGCCTTTCATTTTTGAGAGATTTTGCTAAAGGGTCAGCGTCGAACGTTTCTTGATAACAAGAACACTAATAACACTATCAATCTTCTCATTTCTTGATAACAATATACAAAATTAAGCAAAACAAGTACACTAATAACACTATCAACCTTCCTATTTCTTGATAACAATATACAAAATTTAGCAAAACAAGAACACTAATAACACTATCAATCTTCTCATTTCTTGATAACAATATACAAAATTTAGCAAAACAAGAACACAAATAACACTATCAGTCTTCTCATTTCTTGATAACAATATAAAAAATTTAGCAAAACAAGAACACTAATAACACTATCAATCTTCTCATTTCTTGGTAACAATATACAAAATTTTGCAAAACAAGAACACTAATAACACGATCAATCTTCTCGTTTCTTGATAACAATATACAAAATTTAGTAAAACAAGAACACTAATAACACTATCAATCTTCTCATTTCTTGATAACAATATACAAAATTTATCAAAACAAGAACACTAATAACACTATCAATCTTCTCATTTCTTGATAACAATTTACAAAATTTAGCAAAACAAGAACACTAATAACACTATCAATCTTCTCATTTCTTGATAATAATATACAAAATTTAGCAAAACAAGAACACTAATAACACTATCAATCTTCTCATTTCTTGACAACAATATACAGATTAGTATGCTAAGAAAAAAGAAGTAAAGAAATAACTCACGTAATAGAGTCATAAAGATGTGCGTACGAATATAGGAAGCAGTGGTGTGGCCTTTGAAGCCATCATAAATTTGAACGGACAGTGCGTCATGACTTACATCGACTTGGTTGTGATCATCCATATCCTTATTTGACTGAACAGAAGCCATGGAGAATTCCCCATGGCAATGCCTTTCATTTTTGAGAGATTTTGCTAAAGGGTCAGCGTCGAACGTTTCTTGATAACAAGAACACTAATAACACTATCAATCTTCTCATTTCTTGATAACAATATACAAAATTAAGCAAAACAAGTACACTAATAACACTATCAACCTTCCTATTTCTTGATAACAATATACAAAATTTAGCAAAACAAGAACACTAATAACACTATCAATCTTCTCATTTCTTGATAACAATATACAAAATTTAGCAAAACAAGAACACAAATAACACTATCAGTCTTCTCATTTCTTGATAACAATATAAAAATTTAGCAAAACAAGAACACTAATAACACTATCAATCTTCTCATTTCTTGGTAACAATATACAAAATTTTGCAAAACAAGAACACTAATAACACGATCAATCTTCTCGTTTCTTGATAATAATATACAAAATTTAGTAAAACAAGAACACTAATAACACTATCAATCTTCTCATTTCTTGACAACAATATACAAAATTTATCAAAACAAGAACACTAATAACACTATCAATCTTCTCATTTCTTGATAACAATATACAAAATTTAGCAAAACAAGAACACTAATAACACTATCAATCTTCTCATTTCTTGATAATAATATACAAAATTTAGCAAAACAAGAACACTAATAACACTATCAATCTTCTCATTTCTTGATAACAATATACAGATAAGTATGCTAAGAAAAAAGAAGCAAAGAAAAAACTCACGTAATAGAGTCCTAAAGATGTGCGTACGGATATAGGAAGTAGTGGTGTGGCCTTTGAAGCCATCATAAATTCAAATGAACAGTGCGTCATGGCTTACATCGACTTGGTTGTGATCTTCCATATCCTTATTTGACTGAATAGAAGCCATGGAGAATTCCCCATGGCAATGCCTTTCATTTTTGAGAGATTTTGCTAAAGGGTCAGCGTCGAACGTTTCTTGATAACAAGAACACTAATAACACTATCAATCTTCTCATTTCTTGATAACAATATACAAAATTAAGCAAAACAAGAACACTAATAACACTATCAACCTTCCTATTTCTTGATAACAATATACAAAATTTAGCAAAACAAGAACACTAATAACACTATCAATCTTCTCATTTCTTGATAACAATATACAAAATTTAGCAAAACAAGAACACAAATAACACTATCAGTCTTCTCATTTCTTGATTACAATATAAAAAATTTAGCAAAACAAGAACACTAATAACACTATCAATCTTCTCATTTCTTGATAACAATATACAAATTTTTTCAAAACAAGAACACTAATAACACGATCAATCTTCTCGTTTCTTGATAATAATATACAAAATTTAGTAAAACAAGAACACTAATAACACTATCAATCTTCTCATTTCTTGATAACAATATACAAAATTTATCAAAACAAGAACACTAATAACACTATCAATCTTCTCATTTCTTGATAACAATTTACAAAATTTAGCAAAACAAGAACACTAATAACACTATCAATCTTCTCATTTCTTGATAATAATATACAAAATTTAGCAAAACAAGAACACTAATAACACTATCAATCTTCTCATTTCTTGATAACAATATACAGATAAGTATGCTAAGAAAAAAGAAGCAAAGAAATAACTCACGTAATAGAGTCCTAAAGATGTGCGTACGGATATAGGAAGTAGTGGTGTGGCCTTTGAAGCCATCATAAATTCAAATGAATAGTGCGTCATGGCTTACATCGACTTGGTTGTGATCTTCCATATTTTTATTTGACTGAATAGAAGCCATGGAGAATTCCCCATGGCAATGCCTTTCATTTTTGAGAGATTTTGCTAAAGCGTCAGCGTCAAACGTTTCTTGATAACAAGCACACAAATAACACTATCAATCTTCTCATTTCTTGATAACAATATACAAAATTAAGCAAAACGAGAACACTAATAACACTATCAATCTTCTCATTTCTTGATAACAATATACAGATAAGTATGCTAAGAAAAAAGAAGCAAAGAAAAAACTCACGTAATAGAGTCCTAAAGATGTGCGTACGGATATAGGAAGTAGTGGTGTGGCCTTTGAAGCCATCATAAATTCAAATGAACAGTGCGTCATGGCTTACATCGACTTGGTGGTGATCTTCCATATCCTTATTTGACTGAATAGAAGCCATGGAGAATTCCCCATGGCAATGCCTTTCATTTTTGAGAGATTTTGCTAAAGGGTCAGCGTCGAACGTTTCTTGATAACAAGAACACTAATAACACTATCAATCTTCTCATTTCTTGATAACAATATACAAAATTAAGCAAAACAAGAACACTAATAACACTATCAACCTTCCTATTTCTTGATAACAATATACAAAATTTAGCAAAACAAGAACACTAATAACACTATCAATCTTCTCATTTCTTGACAACAATATACAAAATTTAGCAAAACAAGAACACAAATAACACTATCAGTCTTCTCATTTCTTGATTACAATATAAAAAATTTAGCAAAACAAGAACACTAATAACACTATCAATCTTCTCATTTCTTGATAACAATATACAAAATTTAGCAAAACAAGAACACAAATAACACTATCAGTCTTCTCATTTCTTGATTACAATATAAAAAATTTAGCAAAACAAGAACACTAATAACACTATCAATCTTCTCATTTCTTGATAACAATATACAAATTTTTTCAAAACAAGAACACTAATAACACGATCAATCTTCTCGTTTCTTGATAATAATATACAAAATTTAGTAAAACAAGAACACTAATAACACTATCAATCTTCTCATTTCTTGATAACAATATACAAAATTTATCAAAACAAGAACACTAATAACACTATCAATCCTCTCATTTCTTGATAACAATTTACAAAATTTAGCAAAACAAGAACACTAATAACACTATCAATCTTCTCATTTCTTGATAATAATATACAAAATTTAGCAAAACAAGAACACTAATAACACTATCAATCTTCTCATTTCTTGATAACAATATACAGATAAGTATGCTAAGAAAAAAGAAGCAAAGAAATAACTCACGTAATAGAGTCCTAAAGATGTGCGTACGGATATAGGAAGTAGTGGTGTGGCCTTTGAAGCCATCATAAATTCAAATGAATAGTGCGTCATGGCTTACATCGACTTGGTTGTGATCTTCCATATTTTTATTTGACTGAATAGAAGCCATGGAGAATTCCCCATGGCAATGCCTTTCATTTTTGAGAGATTTTGCTAAAGCGTCAGCGTCAAACGTTTCTTGATAACAAGCACACAAATAACACTATCAATCTTCTCATTTCTTGATAACAATATACAAAATTAAGCAAAACGAGAACACTAATAACACTATCAATCTTCTCATTTCTTGATAACAATATACAGATAAGTATGCTAAGAAAAAAGAAGCAAAGAAAAAACTCACGTAATAGAGTCCTAAAGATGTGCGTACGGATATAGGAAGTAGTGGTGTGGCCTTTGAAGCCATCATAAATTCAAATGAACAGTGCGTCATGGCTTACATCGACTTGGTGGTGATCTTCCATATCCTTATTTGACTGAATAGAAGCCATGGAGAATTCCCCATGGCAATGCCTTTCATTTTTGAGAGATTTTGCTAAAGGGTCAGCGTCGAACGTTTCTTGATAACAAGAACACTAATAACACTATCAATCTTCTCATTTCTTGATAACAATATACAAAATTAAGCAAAACAAGAACACTAATAACACTATCAACCTTCCTATTTCTTGATAACAATATACAAAATTTAGCAAAACAAGAACACTAATAACACTATCAATCTTCTCATTTCTTGACAACAATATACAAAATTTAGCAAGACAAGAACACAAATAACACTATCAGTCTTCTCATTTCTTGATTACAATATAAAAAATTTAGCAAAACAAGAACACTAATAACACTATCAATCTTCTCATTTCTTGATAACAATATACAAATTTTTTCAAAACCAGAACACTAATAACACGATCAATCTTCTCGTTTCTTGATAATAATATACAAAATTTAGTAAAACAAGAACACTAATAACACTATCAATCTTCTCATTTCTTGATAACAATATACAAAATTTATCAAAACAAGAACACTAATAACACTATCAATCTTCTCATTTCTTGATAACAATTTACAAAATATAGCAAAACAAGAACACTAATAACACTATCAATCTTCTCATTTCTTGATAATAATATACAAAATTTAGCAAAACAAGAACACTAATAACACTATCAATCTTCTCATTTCTTGATAACAATATACAGATAAGTATGCTAAGAAAAAAGAAGCAAAGAAATAACTCACGTAATAGAGTCCTAAAGATGTGCGTACGGATATAGGAAGTAGTGGTGTGGCCTTTGAAGCCATCATAAATTCAAATGAACAGTGCGTCATGGCTTACATCGACTTGGTTGTGATCTTCCATATTTTTATTTGACTGAATAGAAGCCATGGAGAATTCCCCATGGCAATGCCTTTCATTTTTGAGAGATTTTGCTAAAGGGTCAGCGTCAAACGTTTCTTGATAACAAGCACACAAATAACACTATCAATCTTCTCATTTCTTGATAACAATATACAAAATTAAGCAAAACGAGAACACTAATAACACTATCAACCTTCCTATTTCTTGATAACAATATACAAAATTTAGCAAAACAAGAACACTAATAACACTATCAATCTTCTCGTTTCTTGATAACAATATACTAAATTTAGTAAAACAACAACACTAATAACACTATCAATCTTCTCATTTCTTGACAACAATATACAAAATTTATCAAAACAAGAACACTAATAACACTATCAATCTTCTCATTTCTTGATAACAATATACAAAATTTAGCAAAACAAGAACACTAATAACACTATCAATCTTCTCATTTCTTGATAATAATATACAAAATTTAGCAAAACAAGAACACTAATAACACTATCAATCTTCTCATTTCTTGATAATAATATACAGATAAGTATGCTAAGAAAAAAGAAGCAAAGAAATAACTCACGTAATAGAGTCCTAAAGATGTGCGTACGAATATAGGAAGTGGTGGTGTGGCCTTTGAGGCCATCATAAATTCAAACGAACAGTGCGTCATGCCTTACATCGACTTGGTTGTGATCTTCCATATCGTTATTTGACTGAATAGAAGCCATGGAGAATTCCCCATGGCAATGCCTTTCATTTTTGAGAGATTTTGCTAAAGGGTCAGCGTCAAACGTGTCTTGATAACAAGCACACAAATAACACTATCAATCTTCTTGTTTCTTGATAACAATATACAAAATTTAGCAAAACAAGAAATGCTTTAGAAAACAAGAACACTAATAACACTATCAATCTTCTCGTTTCTTGATAACAATATACAAAATTTAGTAAAACAACAACACTAACCACACTATCAATCTGCTCATTTCTTGATAACAATATACAAAATTTATCAAAACAAGAACACTAATAACACTATCAGTCTTCTCATTTCTTGATAACAATATACAATATTTAGCAAACCAAGAACACTAATAACACTATCAATCTTCTCATTTCTTGATAACAATATACAAAATTAAGCAAAATAAGAACACTAATAACACTATCAACCTTCCTATTTCTTGATAACAATATACAAAATTTAGCAAAACAAGAACACTAATAACAATATCAATCTTCTCATTTCTTGATAACAATATACAAAATTTAGCAAAACAAGAACACAAATAACACTATCAATCTTCTCATTTCTTGATAACAATATAAAAAATTAGCAAAACAACAACACTAATAACACTATCAATCTTCTCATTTCTTGATAACAATATACAAAATTTAGCAAAACAAGAACACTAATAACACTATCAATCTGCTCATTTCTTGACAACAATATACAGATTAGTATGCTAAGAAAAAAGAAGCAAAGAAATAACTCACGTAATAGAGTCCTAAAGATGTGCGTACGAATATTTGAAGCAGTGGTGTGGCCTTTTAAGCCATCATAAATTTGAATGAACAGTGCGTCATGACTTACATCGACTTGGTTGTGATCTTCCATATCCTTATTTGACTGAACAGAAGCCATGGAGAATTCCCCATGGCAATGCCTTTCATTTTTGAGAGATTTTGCTAAAGGGTCATCGTCAAAGGTTTCTTGATAACAAGAACACTAATAACACTATCAGTCTTCTCATTTCTTGATAACAATATACAATATTTAGGAAACCAAGAACACTAATAACACTATCAACCTTCTCATTTCTTGATAACAATATACAAAATTTAGCAAAACAAGAAGACTAATAACACTATCAATCTTCTCATATCTTGATAACAATATACAAAATTTAGCAAAACAAGAACACTAATAACACTATCAATCTTCTCATTTCTTGATAACAATATACAAAATTTAGCAAAACAAGAACACTAATAACCCTATCAATCTTCTCATTTCTTGATAACTACATACAAAATTTAGCAAAACAAGAACACTAATAACACAATCAATCTTCTCGTTTCTTGATAACAATATACAAAATTTAGCAAAACAAGAACACTAATAACAATATCAATCTTCTCATTTCTTGATAACAATATACATAATTTAGCAAAACAAGAACACTAATAACACTATCAATCTTCTCGTTTCTTGATAACAATATACAAAATTTAGTAAAACAACAACACTTACCACACTATCAATCTGCTCATTTCTTGATAACAATATACAAAATTTATCAAAACAAGAACACTAATAACACTATCAATCTTCTCATTTCTTGACAACAATATACAAAATTTAGCAAAACAAGAACACTAATAACACTATCAATCTTCTCGTTTCTTGATAACAATATACAAAATTTAGCAAAACAAGAAGACTAATAACACTATCAATCTTCTCATATCTTGATAACAATATACAAAATTTAGCAAAACAATAACACTAATAACACTATCAATCTTCTCATTTCTTGATAACAATATACAAAATTTAGCAAAACAAGAACACTAATAACCCTATCAATCTTCTCATTTCTTGATAACAACATACAAAATTTAGCAAAACAAGAACACTAATAACACAATCAATCTTCTTGTTTCTTGATAACAATATACAAAATTTAGCAAAACAAGAACACTAATAACAATATCAATCTTCTCATTTCTTGATAACAATATACATGCTTTAGAAAACAAGAACACTAATAACACTATCAATCTTCTCGTTTCTTGATAACAATATACAAAATTTAGTAAAACAACAACACTAACCACACTATCAATCTGCTCATTTCTTGATAACAATATACAAAATTTATCAAAACAAGAACACTAATAACACTATCAGTCTTCTCATTTCTTGATAACAATATACAATATTTAGCAAACCAAGAACACTAATAACACTATCAACCTTCTCATTTCTTGATAACAATATACAAAATTTAGCAAAACAAGAAGACTAATAACACTATCAATCTTCTCATATCTTGATAACAATATACAAAATTTAGCAAAACAAGAACACTAATAACACTATCAATCTTCTCATTTCTTGATAACAATATACAAAATTTAGCAAAACAAGAACACTAATAACCCTATCAATCTTCTCATTTCTTGATAACAACATACAAAATTTAGCAAAACAAGAACACTAATAACACAATCAATCTTCTCGTTTCTTGATAACAATATACAAAATTTAGCAAAACAAGAACACTAATAACAATATCAATCTTCTCATTTCTTGATAACAATATACATAATTTAGCAAAACAAGAACACTAATAACACTATCAATCTTCTCGTTTCTTGATAACAATATACAAAATTTAGTAAAACAACAACACTTACCACACTATCAATCTGCTCATTTCTTGATAACAATATACAAAATTTATCAAAACAAGAACACTAATAACACTATCAATCTTCTCATTTCTTGATAACAATATACATAATTTAGAAAACAAGAACACTAATAACACTATCAATCTTCTCGTTTCTTGATAACAATATACAAAATTTAGTAAAACAACAACACTAACCACACTATCAATCTTCTCATTTTTTGATAACAATATACAAAATTTAGCAAAACAAGAACACTAATAACACTATCAATCTTCTCATTTCTTGATAATAATATACAAAATTTAGCAAAACAAGA
This sequence comes from Lathyrus oleraceus, assembly GCF_024323335.1. NCBI lineage: Eukaryota > Viridiplantae > Streptophyta > Magnoliopsida > Fabales > Fabaceae > Lathyrus > Lathyrus oleraceus. The sequence continues at coordinate 139,850 of NW_026112441.1, forward strand.
ACACTAATAACACTATCAATCTTCTCATTTCTTGATAACAATATACAAAATTTAGCAAAACAAGAACACTAATAACACAATCAATCTTCTCGTTTCTTGATAACAATATACAAAATTTAGCAAAACAAGAACACTAATAACAATATCAATCTTCTCATTTCTTGATAACAATATACATAATTTAGCAAAACAAGAACACTAATAACACTATCAATCTTCTCGTTTCTTGATAACAATATACAAAATTTAGTAAAACAACAACACTTACCACACTATCAATCTGCTCATTTCTTGATAACAATATACAAAATTTATCAAAACAAGAACACTAATAACACTATCAGTCTTCTCATTTCTTGATAACAATATACAATATTTAGCAAACCAAGAACACTAATAACACTATCAACCTTCTCATTTCTTGATAACAATATACAAAATTTAGCAAAACAAGAAGACTAATAACACTATCAATCTTCTCATATCTTGATAACAATATACAAAATTTAGCAAAACAAGAACACTAATAACACTATCAATCTTCTCATTTCTTGATAACAATATACAAAATTTAGCAAAACAAGAACACTAATAACCCTATCAATCTTCTCATTTCTTGATAACAACATACAAAATTTAGCAAAACAAGAACACTAATAACACAATCAATCTTCTCGTTTCTTGATAACAATATACAAAATTTAGCAAAACAAGAACACTAATAACAATATCAATCTTCTCATTTCTTGATAACAATATACATAATTTAGCAAAACAAGAACACTAATAACACTATCAATCTTCTCGTTTCTTGATAACAATATACAAAATTTAGTAAAACAACAACACTTACCACACTATCAATCTGCTCATTTCTTGATAACAATATACAAAATTTATCAAAACAAGAACACTAATAACACTATCAATCTTCTCATTTCTTGATAACAATATACATAATTTAGAAAACAAGAACACTAATAACACTATCAATCTTCTCGTTTCTTGATAACAATATACAAAATTTAGTAAAACAACAACACTAACCACACTATCAATCTGCTCATTTCTTGATAACAATATACAAAATTTATCAAAACAAGAACACTAATAACACTATCAATCTTCTCATTTCTTGATAATAATATACAAAATTTAGCAAAACAAGAACACTAATAACACTATCAATCTTCTCATTTCTTGATAACAATATACAAAATTTAGCAAAACAAGAACACTAATAACACAATCAATCTTCTCGTTTCTTGATAACAATATACAAAATTTAGCAAAACAAGAACACTAATAACAATATCAATCTTCTCATTTCTTGATAACAATATACATAATTTAGCAAAACAAGAACACTAATAACACTATCAATCTTCTCGTTTCTTGATAACAATATACAAAATTTAGTAAAACAACAACACTTACCACACTATCAATCTGCTCATTTCTTGATAACAATATACAAAATTATCAAAACAAGAACACTAATAACACTATCAATCTTCTCATTTCTTGACAACAATATACAAAATTTAGCAAAACAAGAACACTAATAACACTATCAATCTTCTCGTTTCTTGATAACAATATACAAAATTTAGCAAAACAAGAAGACTAATAACACTATCAATCTTCTCATATCTTGATAACAATATACAAAATTTAGCAAAACAATAACACTAATAACACTATCAATCTTCTCATTTCTTGATAACAATATACAAAATTTAGCAAAACAAGAACACTAATAACCCTATCAATCTTCTCATTTCTTGATAACAACATACAAAATTTAGCAAAACAAGAACACTAATAACACAATCAATCTTCTTGTTTCTTGATAACAATATACAAAATTTAGCAAAACAAGAACACTAATAACAATATCAATCTTCTCATTTCTTGATAACAATATACATGCTTTAGAAAACAAGAACACTAATAACACTATCAATCTTCTCGTTTCTTGATAACAATATACAAAATTTAGTAAAAACACAACACTAACCACACTATCAATCTGCTCATTTCTTGATAACAATATACAAAATTTATCAAAACAAGAACACTAATAACACTATCAGTCTTCTCATTTCTTGATAACAATATACAATATTTAGCAAACCAAGAACACTAATAACACTATCAACCTTCTCATTTCTTGATAACAATATACAAAATTTAGCAAAACAAGAAGACTAATAACACTATCAATCTTCTCATATCTTGATAACAATATACAAAATTTAGCAAAACAAGAACACTAATAACACTATCAATCTTCTCATTTCTTGATAACAATATACAAAATTTAGCAAAACAAGAACACTAATAACCCTATCAATCTTCTCATTTCTTGATAACAACATACATAATTTAGCAAAACAAGAACACTAATAACACAATCAATCTTCTCGTTTCTTGATAACAATATACAAAATTTAGTAAAACAACAACACTAACCACACTATCAATCTGCTCATTTCTTGATAACAATATACAAAATTTATCAAAACAAGAACACTAATAACACTATCAATCTTCTCATTTCTTGATAATAATATACAAAATTTAGCAAAACAAGAACACTAATAACACTATCAATCTTCTCATTTCTTGATAATAATATACAAAATTTTGCAAAACAAGAACACTAATAACACTATCAATCTTCTCATTTCTTGATAACAATATACAGATAAGTATGCTAAGAAAAAAGAAGCAAATAAATAACTCACGTAATAGATTCCTAAAGATGTGCGTACGGATATAGAAAGTAGTGGTGTGGCCTTTGAAGCCATCATAAATTCAAACGAACAGTGCGTCATGGCTTACTTCGACTTGGTTGTGATCTTCCATATCCTTATTTGACTGAATAGAAGCCATGAAGAATTCCCCATGGCAATGCCTTTCATTTTTTAAAGATTTTGCTAAAGGGTCAGCGTCAAACGTTTCTTGATAACAAGCACACAAATAACACTATCAATCTTCTCATTTCTTGATAACAATATACAAAATTAAGCAAAACAAGAACACTAATAACACTATCAACCTTCCAATTTCTTGATAACAATATACAAAATTTAGCAAAACAAGAACACTAATAACACTATCAATCTTCTCATTTCTTGATAACAATATACAAAATTTAGCAAAACAAGAACACAAATAACACTATCAATCTTCTCATTTCTTGATAACAATATAAAAAATTTAGCAAAACAAGAACACTAATAACACTATCAATCTTCTCATTTCTTGATAACAATATACAAAATTTAGCAAAACAAGAACACTAATAACACGATCAATCTTCTCGTTTCTTGATAACAATATACAAAATTTAGTAAAACAAGAACACTAATAACACTATCAATCTTCTCATTTCTTGATAACAATATACAAAATTTATCAAAACAAGAACACTAATAACACTATCAATCTTCTCATTTCTTGATAACAATTTACAAAATTTAGCAAAACAAGAACACTAATAACACTATCAATCTTCTCATTTCTTGATAATAATATAGAGAATTTAGCAAAACAAGAACACTAATAACACTATCAATCTTCTCATTTCTTGATAACAATATACAGATAAGTATGCTAAGAAAAAATAAGCAAAGAAATAACTCACGTAATAGAGTCCTAAAGATGTGCGTACGAATATAGGAAGTAGTGGTGTGGCCTTTGAAGCCATCATAAATTCAAATGAACAGTGCGTCATGGCTTACATCGACTTGGTTGTGATCTTCCATATCCTTATTTTACTGAATAGAAGCCATGGAGAATTCCCCATGGCAATGCCTTTCATTTTTGAGAGATTTTGCTAAAGGGTCAGCGTCAAACGTTTCTTGATAACAAGCACATAAATAACACTATCAATCTTCTCATTTCTTGATAACAATATACAAAATTAAGCAAAACAAGAACACTAATAACACTATCAACCTTCCTATTTCTTGATAACAATATACAAAATTTAGCAAAACAAGAACACTAATAACACTATCAATCTTCTCATTTCTAGATAACAATATACAAAATTTAGCAAAACAAGAACACAACTAACACTATCAATCTTCTCATTTCTTGATAACAATATAAAAAATTTAGCAAAACAAGAACACTAATAACACTATCAATCTTCTCATTTCTTGATAACAATATACAAAATTTAGAAAAACAAGAACACTAATAACCCTATCAATCTTCTTATTTCTTGATAACAATATACATAATTTAGCAAAACAAGAACACTAATAACACTATCAATCTTCTCGTTTCTTGATAACAATATACAAAATTTAGTAAAACAACAACACTTACCACACTATCAATCTGCTCATTTCTTGATAAACAATATACAAAATTTATCAAAACAAGAACACTAATAACACTATCAATCTTCTCATTTCTTGACAACAATATACAAAATTTAGCAAAACAAGAACATAATAACACTATCAATCTTCTCGTTTCTTGATAACAATATACAAATTTAGCAAAACAAGAAGACTAATAACACTATCAATCTTCTCATATCTTGATAAACAATATACAAAATTTAGCAAAACAATAACACTAATAACACTATCAATCTTCTCATTTCTTGATAACAATATACAAAATTTAGCAAAACAAGAACACTAATAACCCTATCAATCTTCTCATTTCTGATAAAAACATACAAAATTTAGCAAAACAAAGAACACTAATAAACACTATCAATCTTCTCATATCTTGATAACAATATACAAAATTTAGCCAAAACAAGAACACTAATAACACTATCAATCTTTCATTTCTTAATAACAATATACAAAATTTAGCAAAACAAGAACACTAATAACCCTATCAATCTTCTCATTTCTTGATAAAACATACAAAATTTAGCAAAACAAGAACACTAATAACACAATCAATCTTCTCGTTTCTTGATAACAATATACAAAATTTAGCAAAAACAAGAACACTAATAACAATATCAATCTTCTCATTTCTTGATAACAATATACATAATTTAGCAAAACAAGAACACTAATAAACACTATCAATCTTCTCGTTTCTTGATAACAATATACAAAATTTAGTAAAACAACAACACTTACCACACTATCAATCTGCTCATTTCTTGATAACAATATACAAAATTTATCAAAACAAGAACACTAATAACACTATCAATCTTCTCATTCTTGATAACAATATACATAATTTAGAAAACACAGAACACTAATAACACTATCAATCTTCTCGTTCTTGATAACAATATACAAAATTTAGTAAAACAACAACACTAACCACACTATCAATCTGCTCATTTCTTGATAACAATATACAAAATTTATCAAAACAAGAACACTAATAACACTATCAATCTTCTCATTTCTTGATAATAATATACAAAATTTAGCAAAACAAGAACACTAATAACACTATCAATCTTCTCATTTCTTGATAATAATATACAAAATTTAGCAAAACAAGAACACTAATAACACTATCAATCGTCTCATTTCTTGATAACAATATACAGATAAGTATGCTAAGAAAAAAGAAGCAAATAAATAACTCACGTAATAGATTCCTAAAGATGTGCGTACGGATATAGAAAGTAGTGGTGTGGCCTTTGAAGCCATCATAAATTCAAACGAACAGTGCGTCATGGCTTACTTCGACTTGGTTGTGATCTTCCATATCCTTATTTGACTGAATAGAAGCCATGAAGAATTCCCCATGGCAATGCCTTTCATTTTTTAAAGATTTTGCTAAAGGGTCAGCGTCAAACGTTTCTTGATAACAAGCACACAAATAACACTATCAATCTTCTCATTTCTTGATAACAATATACAAAATTAAGCAAAACAAGAACACTAATAACACTATCAATCTTCTCATATCTTGATAACAATATACAAAATTTAGCAAAACAATAACACTAATAACACTATCAATCTTCTCATTTCTTGATAACAATATACAAAATTTAGCAAAACAAGAACACTAATAACCCTATCAATCTTCTCATTTCTTGATAACAACATACAAAATTTAGCAAAACAAGAACACTAATAACACTATCAATCTTCTCATATCTTGATAACAATATACAAAATTTAGCAAAACAAGAACACTAATAACACTATCAATCTTCTCATTTCTTAATAACAATATACAAAATTTAGCAAAACAAGAACACTAATAACCCTATCAATCTTCTCATTTCTTGATAACAACATACAAAATTTAGCAAAACAAGAACACTAATAACACAATCAATCTTCTCGTTTCTTGATAACAATATACAAAATTTAGCAAAACAAGAACACTAATAACAATATCAATCTTCTCATTTCTTGATAACAATATACATAATTTAGCAAAACAAGAACACTAATAACACTATCAATCTTCTCGTTTCTTGATAAACAATATACAAAATTTAGTAAAACAACAACACTTACCACACTATCAATTGCTCATTTCTTGATAACAATATACAAAATTTATCAAAACAAGAACACTAATAACACTATCAATCTTCTCATTTCTTGATAACAATATACATAATTTAGAAAACAAGAACACTAATAACACTATCAATCTTCTCGTTTCTTGATAACAATATACAAAATTTAGTAAAACAACAACACTAACCACACTATCAATCTGCTCATTTCTTGATAACAATATACAAAATTTATCAAAACAAGAACACTAATAACACTATCAATCTCTCATTTCTTGATAATAATATACAAAATTTAGCAAAACAAGAACACTAATAACACTATCAATCTTCTCATTTCTTGATAATAATATACAAAATTTAGCAAAACAAGAACACTAATAACACTATCAATCGTCTCATTTCTTGATAACAATATACAGATAAGTATGCTAAGAAAAAAGAAGCAAATAAATAACTCACGTAATAGATTCCTAAAGATGTGCGTACGGATATAGAAAGTAGTGGTGTGGCCTTTGAAGCCATCATAAATTCAAACGAACAGTGCGTCATGGCTTACTTCGACTTGGTTGTGATCTTCCATATCCTTATTTGACTGAATAGAAGCCATGGAGAATTCCCCATGGCAATGCCTTTCATTTTTTAAAGATTTTGCTAAAGGGTCAGCGTTCAAACGTTCTTGATAACAAGCACACAAATAACACTATCAATCTTCTCATTTCTTGATAACAATATACAAAATTAAGCAAAACAAGAACACTAATAACACTATCAACCTTCCAATTTCTTGATAACAATATACAAAATTTAGCAAAACAAGAACACTAATAACACTATCAATCTTCTCATTTCTTGATAACAATATACAAAATTTAGCAAAACAAGAACACAAATAACACTATCAATCTTCTCATTTCTTGATAACAATATACAAAATTTAGCAAAACAAGAACACTAATAACACTATCAATTCTCATTTCTTGATAACAATATACAAAATTTAGCAAAACAAGAACACTAATAACACGATCAATCTTCTCGTTTCTTGATAACAATATACAAAATTTAGTAAAACAAGAACACTAATAACACTATCAATCTTCTCATTTCTTGATAACAATATACAAAATTTATCAAAACAAGAACACTAATAACACTATCAATCTTCTCATTTCTTGATTACAATTTACAAAATTTAGCAAAACAAGAACACTAATAACACTATCAATCTTCTCATTTCTTGATAATAATATACAGAATTTAGCAAAACAAGAACACTAATAACACTATCAATCTTCTCATTTTTGATAACAATATACAGATAAGTATGCTAAGAAAAAATAAGCAAAGAAATAACTCACGTAATAGAGTCCTAAAGATGTGCGTACGAATATAGGAAGTAGTGGTGTGGCCTTTGAAGCCATCATAAATTCAAATGAACAGTGCGTCATGGCTTACATCGACTTGGTTGTGATCTTCCATATCCTTATTTGACTGAATAGAAGCCATGGAGAATTCCCCATGGCAATGCCTTTCATTTTTGAGAGATTTTGCTAAAGGGTCAGCGTCAAACGTTTCTTGATAACAAGCACATAAATAACACTATCAATCTTCTCATTTCTTGATAACAATATACAAAATTAAGCAAAACAAGAACACTAATAACACTATCAACCTTCCTATTTCTTGTTAACAATATACAAAATTTAGCAAAACAAGAACACTAATAACACTATCAATCTTCTCATTTCTAGATAACAATATACAAAATTTAGCAAAACAAGAACACAACTAACACTATCAATCTTCTCATTTCTTGATAACAATATAAAAAATTTAGCAAAACAAGAACACTAATAACACTATCAATCTTCTCATTCTTGATAAACAATATACAAAATTTAGAAAAACAAGAACACTAATAACCCTATCAATCTTCTTATTTCTTGATAATAATATACTAAATTTAGCAAAACAAGAACACTAATAACACAATCAGTCTTCTCGTTTCTTGATAACACTATACAAAATTTAGCAAAACAAGAACACTAATAACACTATCAATCTTCTCATTTCTTGATAACAATATACAAAATTTTGCAAAACAAGAACACTAATAACACTATCAATCTTCTCATTTCTTGATAACAATATACAAATTTAGTAAAAAAACAACACTAATAACACTATCAATCTTCTCATTTCTTGACAACAATATACAAAATTTATCAAAACAAGTAGACTAATAACACTATCAATCTTCTCATTTCTTGATAACAATATACAAAATTTAGCAAAACAAGAACACTAATAACACTATCAATCTTCTCATTTCTTGATAATAATATACAAAATTTAGCAAAACAAGAACACTAATAACACTATCAATCTTCTCACTTCTTGATAACAATATACGAAATTTAGCAAAACAAGAACACTAATCACACTATCAATCTTCTCATTTCTTGATAACAATATACACAATTTAGCAAAACAAGAACACTAATAACCCTATCAATCTTCTCATTTCTTGATAACAACATACAAAATTTAGCAAAACAAGAACATAATAACACAATCAATCTTCTCGTTTCTTGATAACAATATACAAAATTTAGCAAAACAAGAACACTAATAACAATATCAATCTTCTCATTTCTTGATAACAATATACATAATTTAGCAAAACAAGAACACTAATAACACTATCAATCTTCTCGTTTCTTGATAACAATATACAAAATTTAGTAAAACAACAACACTTACCACATATCAATCTGCTCATTTCTTGATAACAATATACAAAATTTATCAAAACAAGAACACTAATAACACTATCAATCTTCTCATTTCTTGACAACAATATACAAAATTTAGCAAAACAAGAACACTAATAACACTATCAATCTTCTCGTTCTTGATAACAATATACAAAATTTAGCAAAACAAGAAGACTAATAACACTATCAATCATCTCATATCTTGATAACAATATACAAAATTTAGCAAAACAATAACACTAATAACACTATCAATCTTCTCATTTCTGATAAAATATACAAAAATTTAGCAAAACAAGAACACTAATAACCCTATCAATCTTCTCATTTCTTGATAACAACATACAAAATTTAGCAAAACAAGAACACTAATAACACAATCAATCTTCTCGTTTCTTGATAACAATATACAAAATTTAGCAAAACAAGAACACTAATAACAATATCAATCTTCTCTTTTCTTGATAACAATATACATAATTTAGAAAACAAGAACACTAATAACACTATCAATCTTCTCGTTTCTTGATAACAATATACAAAATTTAGTAAAACAACAACACTAACCACACTATCAATCTGCTCATTTCTTGATAACAATATACCAAAATTTGTCAAAACAAGAACACTAATAACACTATCAGTCTTCTCATTTCTTGATAACAATATACAATATTTAGCAAACCAAGAACACTAATAACACTATCAAACTTTTCATTTCTTGATAACAATATACAAAATTTAGCAAAACAAGAAGACTAATAACACTATCAATCTTCTCATATCTTGATAACAATATACAAAATTTAGCAAAACAAGAACACTAATAACACTATCAATCTTCTCATTTCTTGATAACAATATACAAAATTAGCAAAACAAGAACACTAATAACCCTATCAATCTTCTCATTTCTGATAACAACATACAAAATTAGCAAAACAAGAACACTAATAACACAATCAATCTTCTCGTTTCTTGATAACAATATACAAAATTTAGCGAAACAAGAACACTAATAACCCTATCAATCTTCTCATTTCTTGATAACAATATACATAATTTAGAAAACAAGAACACTAATAACACTATCAATCTTCTCGTTTCTTGATAACAATATACAAAATTTAGTAAAACAACAACACTAACCACACTATCAATCTGCTCATTTCTTGATAACAATATACAAAATTTATCAAAACAAGAACACTAATAACACTATCAATCTTCTCGTTTCTTGATAATAATATACAAAATTTAGCAAAACAAGAACACTAATAACACTATCAATCTTCTCATTTCTTGATAATAATATACAAAATTTAGCAAAACAAGAACACTAATAACACTATCAATCGTCTCATTTCTTGATAACAATATACAGATAAGTATGCTAAGAAAAAAGAAGCAAATAAATAACTCACGTAATAGATTCCTAAAGATGTGCGTACGGATATAGAAAGTAGTGGTGTGGCTTTGAAGCCATCATAAATTCAAACGAACAGTGCGTCATGGCTTACTTCGACTTGGTTGTGATCTTCCATATCCTTATTTGACTGAATAGAAGCCATGGAGAATTCCCCATGGCAATGCCTTTCATTTTTTAAAGATTTTGCTAAAGGGTCAGCGTCAAACGTTTCTTGATAACAAGCACACAAATAACACTATCAATCTTCTCATTTCTTGATAACAATATACAAAATTAAGCAAAACAAGAACACTAATAACACTATCAACCTTCCAATTTCTTGATAACAATATACAAAATTTAGCAAAACAAGAACACTAATAACACTATCAATCTTCTCATTTCTTGATAACAATATACAAAATTTAGCAAAACAAGAACACAAATAACACTATCAATCTTCTCATTTCTTGATAACAATATACAAAATTTAGCAAAACAAGAACACTAATAACACTATCAATCTTCTCATTTCTTGATAACAATATACAAAATTTAGCAAAACAAGAACACTAATAACACGATCAATCTTCTCGTTTCTTGATAACAATATACAAAATTTAGTAAAACAAGAACACTAATAACACTATCAATCTTCTCATTTCTTGATAACAATATACAAAATTTATCAAAACAAGAACACTAATAACACTATCAATCTTCTCATTTCTTGATTACAATTTACAAAATTTAGCAAAACAAGAACACTAATAACACTATCAATCTTCTCATTTCTTGATAATAATATACAGAATTTAGCAAAACAAGAACACTAATAACACTATCAATCTTCTCATTTCTTGATAACAATATACAGATAAGTATGCTAAGAAAAAATAAGCAAAGAAATAACTCACGTAATAGAGTCCTAAAGATGTGCGTACGAATATAGGAAGTAGTGGTGTGGCCTTTGAAGCCATCATAAATTCAAATGAACAGTGCGTCATGGCTTACATCGACTTGGTTGTGATCTTCCATATCCTTATTTGACTGAATAGAAGCCATGGAGAATTCCCCATGGCAATGCCTTTCATTTTTGAGAGATTTTGCTAAAGGGTCAGCGTCAAACGTTTCTTGATAACAAGCACATAAATAACACTATCAATCTTCTCATTTCTTGATAACAATATACAAAATTAAGCAAAACAAGAACACTAATAACACTATCAACCTTCCTATTTCTTGTTAACAATATACAAAATTTAGCAAAACAAGAACACTAATAACACTATCAATCTTCTCATTTCTAGATAACAATATACAAAATTTAGCAAAACAAGAACACAACTAACACTATCAATCTTCTCATTTCTTGATAACAATATAAAAAATTTAGCAAAACAAGAACACTAATAACACTATCAATCTTCTCATTTCTTGATAACAATATACAAAATTTAGAAAAACAAGAACACTAATAACCCTATCAATCTTCTTATTTCTTGATAATAATATACTAAATTTAGCAAAACAAGAACACTAATAACACAATCAGTCTTCTCGTTTCTTGATAACACTATACAAAATTTAGCAAAACAAGAACACTAATAACACTATCAATCTTCTCATTTCTTGATAACAATATACAAAATTTTGCAAAACAAGAACACTAATAACACTATCAATCTTCTCATTTCTTGATAACAATATACAAAATTTAGTAAAACAACAACACTAATAACACTATCAATCTTCTCATTTCTTGACAACAATATACAAAATTTATCAAAACAAGTAGACTAATAACACTATCAATCTTCTCATTTCTTGATAACAATATACAAAATTTAGCAAAACAAGAACACTAATAACACTATCAATCTTCTCATTTCTTGATAATAATATACAAAATTTAGCAAAACAAGAACACTAATAACACTATCAATCTTCTCACTTCTTGATAACAATATACAAAATTTAGCAAAACAAGAACACTAATCACACTATCAATCTTCTCATTTCTTGATAACAATATACACAATTTAGCAAAACAAGAACACTAATAACCCTATCAATCTTCTCATTTCTTGATAACAACATACAAAATTTAGCAAAACAAGAACATAATAACACAATCAATCTTCTCGTTTCTTGATAACAATATACAAAATTTAGCAAAACAAGAACACTAATAACAATATCAATCTTCTCATTTCTTGATAACAATATACATAATTTAGCAAAACAAGAACACTAATAACACTATCAATCTTCTCGTTTCTTGATAACAATATACAAAATTTAGTAAAACAACAACACTTACCACACTATCAATCTGCTCATTTCTTGATAACAATATACAAAATTTATCAAAACAAGAACACTAATAACACTATCAATCTTCTCATTTCTTGACAACAATATACAAAATTTAGCAAAACAAGAACACTAATAACACTATCAATCTTCTCGTTTCTTGATAACAATATACAAAATTTAGCAAAACAAGAAGACTAATAACACTATCAATCATCTCATATCTTGATAACAATATACAAAATTTAGCAAAACAATAACACTAATAACACTATCAATCTTCTCATTTCTTGATAACAATATACAAAATTTAGCAAAACAAGAACACTAATAACCCTATCAATCTTCTCATTTCTTGATAACAACATACAAAATTTAGCAAAACAAGAACACTAATAACACAATCAATCTTCTCGTTTCTTGATAACAATATACAAAATTTAGCAAAACAAGAACACTAATAACAATATCAATCTTCTCATTTCTTGATAACAATATACATAATTTAGAAAACAAGAACACTAATAACACTATCAATCTTCTCGTTTCTTGATAACAATATACAAAATTTAGTAAAACAACAACACTAACCACACTATCAATCTGCTCATTTCTTGATAACAATATACCAAAATTTATCAAAACAAGAACACTAATAACACTATCAGTCTTCTCATTTCTTGATAACAATATACAATATTTAGCAAACCAAGAACACTAATAACACTATCAAACTTTTCATTTCTTGATAACAATATACAAAATTTAGCAAAACAAGAAGACTAATAACACTATCAATCTTCTCATTTCTTGATAACAATATACATAATTTACAAAACAAGAACACTAATAACACTATCAATCTTCTCGTTTCTTGATAACAATATACAAAATTTAGTAAAACAACAACACTAACCACACTATCAATCTGCTCATTTCTTGATAACAATATACAAAATTTATCAAAACAAGAACACTAATAACACTATCAATCTTCTCATTTCTTGATAACAATATACAAAATTTAGCAAAACAAGAACACTAATAACACTATCAATCTTCTCATTTCTTGATAATAATATACAAAATTTAGCAAAACAAGAACACTAATAACACTATCAATCTTCTCATTTCTTGATAACAATATACAGATAAGTATGCAAAGAAAAAAGAAGCAAATAAATAACTCACGTAATAGAGTCCTAAAGATGTGCGTACGGATATAGAAAGTAGTGGTGTGGCCTTTGAAGCCATCATAAATTCAAACGAACAGTGCGTCATGGCTTACTTCGACTTGGTTGTGATCTTCCATATCCTTATTTGACTGAATAGAAGCCATGGAGAATTCCCCATGGCAATGCCTTTCATTTTTTAAAGATTTTGCTAAAGGGTCAGCGTCAAACGTTTCTTGATAACAAGCACACAAATAACACTATCAATCTTCTCATTTCTTGATAACAATATACAAAATTAAGCAAAACAAGAACACTAATAACACTATCAACCTTCCTATTTCCTTGATAACAATATACAAAATTTAGCAAAATAAGAACACTAATAACACTATCAATCTTCTCATTTCTTGATAACAATATACAAAATTTAACAAAACAAGAACACAAATAACACTATCAATCTTCTCATTTCTTGATAACAATATAAAAAATTTAGCAAAACAAGAACACTAATAACACTATCAATCTTCTCATTTCTTGATATCAATATACAAAATTTAGCAAAACAAGAACACTAATAACACTATCAATCTTCTCATTTCTTGATAACAATATACAAAATTTAGCAAAACCAGAACACTAATAACACTATCAATCTTCTCATTTCTTGATAACAATATACAAAATTTAGCAAAACGAGAACACTAATCACACTATCAATCTTCTCATTTCTAGATAACAATCTACAAAATTTAGCAAAACAAGAACACTAATAACACTATCAATCTTCTCATTTCTTGATAACAATATACAAAGTTTAGCAAAACAAGAACAGTAATAACACTATCAATCTTCTCATTTCTTGATAACAATATACAAATTAGTATGCTAAGAAAAAAGAAGCAAAGAAATAACTCACGTAATAGAGTCCTAAAGATGTGTGTACGAATATAGGAAGCAGTGGTGTGGCCTTTGAAGCCATCATAAAATCAAACGAACAGTGCGTCATGACTTACATCGACTTGGTTGTGATCTTCCATATCCTTATTTGACTGAACAGAAGCCATGGAGAATTCCCAATGGCAATGCCTTTCATTTTTGAGAGATTTTGCTAAAGGGTCAGCGTCAAACGTTTCTTGATAAACAACACACAAATAACACTATCAATCTTCTCATTTCTTGATAACAATATACAAAATTTAGTAAAACAACAACACTAACCACACTATCAACCTTCCTATTTCTTGATAACAATATACAAAATTTATCAAAACAAGAACACTAATAACACTATCAATCTTCTCATTTCTTGATAACAATATACAAAATTTAGCAAAACAAGAACACAAATAACATTATCAATCTTCTCATTTCTTGATAACAATATAAAAAATTTAGCAAAACAAGAACACTAATAACACTATCAATCTTCTCATTTCTTGATATCAATATACAAAATTGAGCAAAACAAGAACACTAATAACACTATCAATCTACTCATTTCTTGATAACAATATACAAAATTTAGCAAAACAAGAACACTAATAACACTATCAATCTTCTCATTTCTTGACAACAATATACAGATTAGTATGCTAAGAAAAAAGAAGCAAATAAATAACTCACAATATAGAGTCCTAAAGATGTGCGTATGAATATTTGAAGCAGTGGTGTGGCCTTTGAAGCCATCATAAATTTGAAGGAACAGTGCGTCATGACTTACATCGACTTGGTTGTGATCTTCCATATCCTTATTTGACTGAACAGAAGCCATGGAGAATTCCCCATGGCAATGCCTTTCATTTTTGAGAGATTTTGCTAAAGGGTCATCGTCAAACGTTTCTTGATAACAAGAACACTAATAACACTATCAGTCTTCTCATTTCTTGATAACAATATACAATATTTAGCAAACCAAGAACACTAATAACATTATCAACCTTCTCATTTCTGGATAACAATATACAAAATTTAGCAAAACAAGAAGACTAATAACACTATCAATCTTCTCATTTCTTGATAACAATATACAAAATTTAGCAAAACAAGAACACTAATAACACTATCAATCTTCTCATTTCTTGATAACAATATACAAAATTTAGCAAAACAAGAACACTAATAACCCTATCAATCTTCTCATTTCTTGATAACAATATACAAAATTTAGCAAAACAAGACCACTAATAACACAATCAATCTTCTCGTTTCTTGATAACAATATACAAAATTTAGCAAAACAAGAACACTAATAACAATATCAATCTTCTCATTTCTTGATAACAATATACATAATTTAGAAAACAAGAACACTAATAACACTATCAATCTTCTCGTTTCTTGATAACAATATACAAAATTTAGTAAAACAACAACACTAACCACACTATCAATCTGCTCATTTCTTGATAACAATATACAAAATTTATCAAAACAAGAACACTAATAACACTATAAATCTTCTCATTTCTTGATAACAATATACAAAATTTAGCAAAACAAGAACACTAATAACACTATCAATCTTCTCATTTCTTGATAATAATATACAAAATTTAGCAAAACAAGAACACTAATAACACTATCAATCTTCTAATTTCTTGATAACAATATACAGATAAGTATGCTAAGAAAAAAGAAGCAAATAAATAACTCACGTAATAGAGTCCTTAAGATGTGCGTACGGATATAGAAAGTAGTGGTGTGGCCTTTGAAGCCATCATAAATTCAAACGAACAGTGCGTCATGGCTTACTTCGACTTGGTTGTGATCTTCCATATCCTTATTTGACTGAATAGAAGCCATGGAGAATTCCCCATGGCAATGCCTTTCATTTTTTAAAGATTTTGCTAAAGGGTCAGCGTCAAACGTTTCTTGATAACAAGCACACAAATAACACTATCAATCTTCTCATTTCTTGATAACAATATACAAAATTAAGCAAAACAAGAACACTAATAACACTATCAACCTTCCTATTTCTTGATAACAATATACAAAATTTAGCAAAATAAGAACACTAATAACACTATCAATCTTCTCATTTCTTGATAACAATATACAAAATTTAGCAAAACAAGAACACAAATAACACAATCAATCTTCTCATTTCTTGATAATAATATAAAAAATTTAGCAAAACAAGAACACTAATAACACTATCAATCTTTTCATTTCTTGATATCAATATACAAAATTTAGCAAAACAAGAACACTAATAACACTATCAATCTTCTCATTTCTTGATAACAATATACAAAATTTAGCAAAACAAGAACACTAATAACACTATCAATCTTCTCATTTCTTGATAACAATATACAAAATTTAGCAAAACAAGAACACTAATCACACTATCAATCTTCTCATTTCTTGATAACAATCTACAAAATTTAGCAAAACAAGAACACTAATAACACTATCAATCTTCCCATTTCTTGATAACAATATACAAAATTTAGCAAAACAAGAACACTAATAACACTATCAATCTTCTCATTTCTTGATAACAATATACAAAATTTAGCAAAACAAGAACACTAATCACACTATCAATCTTCTCATTTCTTGATAACAATCTACAAAATTTAGCAAAACAAGAACACTAATAACACTATCAATCTTCCCATTTCTTGATAACAATATACAAAATTTAGCAAAACAAGAACAATAATAACACTATCAATCTTCTCATTTCTTGATAACAATATACAGATTAGTATGCTAAGAAAAAAGAAGCAAATAAATAACTCACGTAATAGAGTCCTAAAGATGTGCGGACGAATATAGGAAGCAGTGGTGTGGCCTTTGAAGCCATCATAAAATCGAACGAACAGTGCGTCATGACTTACATCGACTTGGTTGTGATCTTCCATATCCTTATTTGACTGAACAGAAGCCATGGAGAATTCCCCATGACAATGCCTTTCATTTTTGAGAGATTTTGCTAAAGGGTCAGCGTCAAACGTTTCTTGATAACAAGAACACTAATAACACTATCAATCTTCTCACTTCTTGATAACAATCTACAATATTTAACAAAACAAGAACACTAATAACACTATCAACCTTCTCATTTCTTGATAACAATATACAATATTTAACAAAACAAGAACACTAATAACACTATCAATCTTCTCATTTCTTGATAACAATATACAAAATTTAGCAAAATAAGAACACTAATAACACTATCAATCTTCTCATTTCTTGATAACAATTTACAAAATTTAGCAAAACAAGAACACTAATAACCCTATCAATCTTCTCATTTCTTGATAACAATATACAAAATTTAGCAAAATAAGAATACTAATAACACTATCAATCTTCTCATTTCTTGATAACAATATACCAAATTTAGCAAAACAAGAACACTAATAACACTATCAGTCTTCTCATTTCTTGATAACAATATACAAAATTTAGCAAAACAAGAATACTAATAACAATATCAATCTTCTTATTTCTTGATAACAATATACAAAAGTTAGCAAAACAAGAACAATAATAACACTATCAATCTTCTCATTTCTTGATAACAATATACAGATTAGTATGCTAAGAAAAAGAAGCAAAGAAATAACTCACGTAATAGAGTCCTAAAGATGTGCGGACGAATATAGGAAGCAGTGGTGTGGCCTTTGAAGCCATCATAAAATCAAACGAACAGTGCGTCATGACTTACATCGACTTGGTTGTGATCTTCCATATCCTTATTTGACTGAACAGAAGCCATGGAGAATTCCCCATGGCAATGCCTTTCATTTTTGAGAGATTTTGCTAAAGGGTCAGCGTCAAACGTTTCTTGATAACAAGAACACTAATAACACTATCAATCTTCTCACTTCTTGATAACAATCTACAATATTTAACAAAACAAGAACACTAATAACACTATCAACCTTCTCATTTCTTGATAACAATATACAATATTTAACAAAACAAGAACACTAATAACACTATCAATCTTCTCATTTCTTGATAACAATATACAAAATTTAGCAAAATAAGAACACTAATAAAACTATCAATCTTCTCATTTCTTGATAACAATTTACAAAATTTAGCAAAACAAGAACACTAATAACCCTATGAATCTTCTCATTTCTTGATAACAATATACAAAATTTAGCAAAATAAGAGTACTAATAACACTATCAATCTTCTCATTTCTTGATAACAATATACCAAATTTAGCAAAACAAGAACACTAATAACGCTATCAGTCTTCTCATTTCTTGATAACAATATACAAAATTTAGCAAAACAAGAATACTAATAACAATATCAATCTTCTTATTTCTTGATAACAATATACAAAAGTTAGCAAAACAAGAACAATAATAACACTATCAATCTTCTCATTTCTTGATAACAATATACAGATTAGTATGCTAAGAAAAAGAAGCAAAGAAATAACTCACGTAATAGAGTCCTAAAGATGTGCGGACGAATATAGGAAGAAGTGGTGTGGCCTTTGAAGCCATCATAAAATCAAACGAACAGTGCGTCATGACTTACATCGACTTGGTTGTGATCTTCCATATCCTTATTTGACTGAACAGAAGCCATGGAGAATTCCCCATGGCAATGCCTTTCATTTTTGAGAGATTTTGCTAAAGGGTCAGCGTCAAACGTTTCTTGATAACAAGAACACTAATAACACTATCAATCTTCTCACTTCTTGATAACAATCTACAATATTTAACAAAACAAGAACACTAATAACACTATCAACCTTCTCATTTCTTGATAACAATATACAATATTTAACAAAACAAGAACACTAATAACACTATCAATCTTCTCATTTCTTGATAACAATATACAAAATTTAGCAAAATAAGAACACTAATAACACTATCAATCTTCTCATTTCTTGATAACAATTTACAAAATTTAGGAAAACAAGAACACTAATAACCCTATCAATCTTCTCATTTCTTGATAACAATATACAAAATTTAGCAAAATAAGAATACTAATAACACTATCAATCTTCTCATTTCTTGATAACAATATACCAAATTTAGCAAAACAAGAACACTAATAACACTATCAGTCTTCTCATTTCTTGATAACAATATACAAAATTTAGCAAAACAAGAATACTAATAACAATATCAATCTTCTTATTTCTTGATAACAATATACAAAAGTTAGCAAAACAAGAACACTAATAACACTATCAATCATCTCATTTCTTGATAACAATATACAAAATTTAGCAAAAAAAAAACACTAATAACACTATCAATCTCCTCATTTCTTGATAACAATATACAAAATTTAGCAAAACAAGAACACTAATAACACTATCAATCTTCTCATTTCTTGATAACAATATATAAAATTTATCAACACAAGAACACTAATAAGACTATCAATCTTCTCATTTCTTGATAACAATATACAAAATTTAGCAAAACAAGAACACTAATAACACTAGCAATCTTCTCATTTCTTGATAACAATATACAGATTAGTATGCTAAGAAAAAAGAAGCAAAGAAATAACTCACGTAATAGAGTCCTAAAGATGTGCGTACGAATATAGGAAGCAGTGGTGTGGCCTTTGAAGCCGTCATAAAATCAAACGAACAGTGCGTCATGACTTACATCGACTTGGTTGTGATCTTGCATATCCTTATTTGACTGAACAGAAGCCATGGAGAATTCCCCATGGCAATGCCTTTCATTTTTGAGAGATTTTGCTAAAGGGTCAGCGTCAAACGTTTCTTGATAACAAGAACACTAATAACACTATCAATCTTCTAATTTCTTGATAACAATATACGAAATATAGCAAAACAAGAACACTAATAACACTATCAACCTTCTCATTTCTTGATAACAATATACAAAATTTAGCAAATCAAGAAGACTAATAACACTATCAATCTTCTCATTTCTTGATAACAATATACAAAATTTATCAACACAAGAACACTAATAAGACTATCAATCTTCTCATTTCTTGATAACAATTTACAAAATTTAGCAAAACAAGAACACTAATAACCCTATCAATCTTCTCATTTCTTGATAACAATATACAAAATTTAGCAAAACTAGAACACTAATAACACTATCAATCTTCTCATTTCTTGATAACAATATACAGATTAGTATGCTAAGAAAAAAGAAGCAAAGAAATAACTCACGTAATAGAGTCCTAAAGATATGCGTACGAATATAGGAAGCAGTGGTGTGGCCTTTGAAGCCATCATAAAATCAAACGAACAGTGCGTCATGACTTACATCGACTTGGTTGTGATCTTCCATATCCTTATTTGACTGAACAGAAGCCATGGAGAATTCCCCATGGCAATGCCTTTCATTTTTGAGAGATTTTGCTAAAGGGTCAGCGTCAAACGTTTCTTGATAACAAGAACACTAATAACACTATCAATCTTCTAAATTCTTGATAACAATATACGCAATATTGCAAAACAAGAACACTAATAACACTATCAACCTTCTCATTTCTTGATAACAATATACAAAATTTAGCAAATCAAGAAGACTAATAACACTATCAATCTTCTCATTTCTTGATAACAATATACAAAATTTATCAACACAAGAACACTAATAAGACTATCAATCTTCTCATTTCTTGATAACAATTTACAAAATTTAGCAAAACAAGAACACTAATAACCCTATCAATCTTCTCATTTCTTGATAACAATATACAAAATTTAGCAAAACAAGAACACTAATAACACTATCAATCTTCTCATTTCTTGATAACAATATACAGATTAGTATGCTAAGAAAAAAGAAGCAAAGAAATAACTCACGTAATAGAGTCCTAAAGATGTGCGTAGGAATATAGGAAGCAGTGGTGTGGCCTATGAAGCCATCATAAATTTGAACGAACAGTGCGTCATGACTTACATCGACTTGGTTGTGATCTTCCATATCCTTATTTGACTGAACAGAAGCCATGGAGAATTCCCCATGGCAATGCCTTTCATTTTTGAGAGATTTTGCTAAAGGGTCAGCGTCAAACGTTTCTTGATAACAAGAACACTAATAACACTATCAATCTTCTCACTTCTTGATAAAAATATATAATATTTAACAAAACAAGAACACTAATAACACTATCAACCTTCTCATTTCTTGATAACAATATACAAAATTTAGCAAAACAAGAAGACTAATAACACTATCAATCTCTCATTTCTTGATAACAATATACAAAATTAGCAAATAAGAACACTAATAACACTATCAATCTTCTCATTTCTTGATAACAATTTACAAAATTTAGCAAAACAAGAACACTAATAACCCTATCAATCTTCTCATTTCTTGATAACAATATACAAAATTTAGCAAAACAAGAACACTAATAACACTATTAATCTTCTCATTTCTTGATAACAATATACAGATTAGTATGCTAAGAAAAAAGAAGCAAAGAAATAACTCACGTAATAGAGTCCTAAAGATGTGCGTAGGAATATAGGAAGCAGTGGTGTGGCCTATGAAGCCATCATAAATTTGAACGAACAGTGCGTCATGACTTACATCGACTTGGTTGTGATCTTCCATATCCTTATTTGACTGAACAGAAGCCATGGAGAATTCCCCATGGCAATGCCTTTCATTTTTGAGAGATTTTGCTAAAGGGTCAGCGTCAAACGTTTCTTGATAACAAGAACACTAATAACACTATCAATCTTCTCACTTCTTGATAATAATATATAATATTTAACAAAACAAGAACACTAATAACACTATCAATCTTCTAATTTCTTGATAACAATATACGAAATATAGCAAAACAAGAACACTAATAACACTATCAACCTTCTCATTTCTTGATAACAATTTACAAAATTTAGCAAAACAAGAACACTAATAACACTATCAATCTTCTCATTTCTTGATAACAATATACCAAATTTAGTAAAACAAGAACACTAATAACACTATCAGTCTTCTCATTTCTTGATAACAATATACAAAATTTAGCAAAACAAGAACACTAATAACACTATCAATCTTCTCATTCCTTGATAACAATATACAGATTAGTATGCTAAGAAAAAAGAAGCAAAGAAATAACTCACGTAATAGAGTCCTAAAGATGTGCGTAGGAATATAGGAAGCAGTGGTGTGGCCTATGAAGCCATCATAAATTTGAACGAACAGTGCGTCATGACTTACATCGACTTGGTTGTGATCTTCCATATCCTTATTTGACTGAACAGAAGCCATGGAGAATTCCCCATGGCAATGCCTTTCATTTTTGAGAGATTTTGCTAAAGGGTCAGCGTCAAACGTTTCTTGATAACAAGAACACTAATAACACTATCAATCTTCTCACTTCTTGATAACAATATATAATATTTAACAAAACAAGAACACTAATAACACTATCAACCTTCTCATTTCTTGATAAATAT
Organism: Lathyrus oleraceus; assembly: GCF_024323335.1. Lineage (NCBI taxonomy): Eukaryota > Viridiplantae > Streptophyta > Magnoliopsida > Fabales > Fabaceae > Lathyrus > Lathyrus oleraceus. The sequence goes on from NW_026112441.1 coordinate 163,440, forward strand.
ACAAAATTTAGCAAACAAGAAGAGACTAATAAAACTATCAATCTTCTCATTTCTTGATAACAATATACAAAATTTAGCAAAATAAGAACACTAATAACACTATCAATCTTCTCATTTCTTGATAACAATTTACAAAATTTTAGCAAAACAAGAACACTAATACCCTATCAATCTTCTCATTTCTTGATAACAATATACAAATTTAGCAAAACAAGAACACTAATAACACTATCAATCTTCTCATTTCTTGATAACAATATACAGATTAGTATGCTAAGAAAAAAGAATCAAAGAAATAACTCACGTAATAGAGTCCTAAAGATGTGCGTACGAATATAGGAAGCAGTGGTGTGGCCTTTGAAGCCATCATAAAATCAAACGAACAGTGCGTCATGACTTACATCGACTTGGTTGTGATCTTTCATATCCTTATTTGACTGAACAGAAGCCATGGAGAATTCCCCATGGCAATGCCTTTCATTTTTGAGAGATTTTGCTAAAGGGTCAGCGTCAAACGTTTCTCGATAACAAGAACACTAATAACACTATCAATCTTCTAATTTCTTGATAACAATATACGAAATATAGCAAAACAAAAACACTATAAACACTATCAACCTTCTCATTTCTTGATAACAATATACAAAATTTAGCAAATCAAGAAACTAATAACAACTATCAATCTTCTCATTCTTGATAACAATATACAAAATTTATCAACACAAGAACACTAATAAGACTATCAATCTTCTCATTTCTTGATAACAATTTACAAAATTTAGCAAAACAAGAACACTAATAACCCTATCAATCTTCTCATTTCTTGATAACAATATACAAAATTTAGCAAAACAAGAACACTAATAACACTATCAATCTTCTCATTTCTTGATAACAATATACAGATTAGTATGCTAAGAAAAAAGAAGCAAAGAAACAACTCACGTAATAGAGTCCTAAAGATGTGCGTAGGATTATAGGAAGCAGTGGTGTGGCCTTTGAAGCCATCATAAAATCAAACGAACAGTGCGTCATGACTTACATCGACTTGGTTGTGATCTTCCATATCCTTATTTGACTGAACAGAAGCCATGGAGAATTCCCCATGGCAATGCCTTTCATTTTTGAGAGATTTTGCTAAAGGGTCAGCGTCAAACGTTTCTTGATAACAAGAACACTAATAACACTATCAATCTTCTAATTTCTTGATAACAATATACGAAATATAGCAAAACAAGAACACTAATAACACTATCAACCTTCTCATTTCTTGATAACAATATACAAAATTTAGCAAATCAAGAAGACTAATAACACTATCAATCTTCTCATTTCTTGATAACAATATACAAATTTATCAACACAAGAACACTAATAAACTATCAATCTTCTCATTTCTTGATAACAATTTACAAAATTTAGCAAAAACAAGAACACTAATAACCCTATCAATCTTCTCATTCTTGATAACAATATACAAAATTTAGCAAAACAAGAACACTAATACACTATCAATCTTCTCATTTCTTGATAACAATATACAGATTAGTATGCTAAGAAAAAGAAGCAAGAAACAACTCACGTAATAGAGTCCTAAAGATGTGCGTAGGAATATAGGAAGCAGTGGTGTGGCCTATGAAGCCATCATAAAATCAAACGAACAGTGCGTCATGACTTACATCGACTTGGTTGTGATCTTCCATATCCTTATTTGACTGAACAGAAGCCATGAGAATTCCCCATGGCAATGCCTTTCATTTTTGAGAGATTTTGCTAAAGGGTCAGCGTCAAACGTTTCTTGATAACAAGAACACTAATAACACTATCAATCTTCTAATTTCTTGATAACAATATACGAAATATAGCAAAACAAGAACACTAATAACACTATCAACCTTCTCATTTCTTGATAACAATATACAAAATTTAGCAAATCAAGAAGACTAATAACACTATCAATCTTCTCATTTCTTGATAACAATATACAAAATTTATCAACACAAGAACACTAATAAGACTATCAATCTTCTCATTTCTTAATAACAATTTACAAAATTTAGCAAAACAAGAACACTAATAACCCTATCAATCTTCTCATTTCTTGATAACAATATACAAAATTTAGCAAAACCAGAACACTAATAACACTATCAATCTTCTCATTTCATGATAACAATATACAAAATTTAGCAAAATAAGAACACTAATAACACTATCAATCTTCTCATTTCTTGATAACAATTACAAAATTTAGCAAAACAAGAACACTAATAACCCTATCAATCTTCTCATTTCTTGATAACAATATACAAAATTTAGCAAAACAAGAACACTAATAACACTATCAATCTTCTCATTTCTTGATAACAATATACCAAATTTAGCAAAACAAGAACACTAATAACACTATCAGTCTTCTCATTTCTTGATAACAATATACAAAATTTAGCAAAACAAGAATACTAATAACAATATCAATCTTCTTATTTCTTGATAACAATATACAAAATTTAGCAAAACAAGAACACTAATAACACTATCAATCATCTCATTTCTTGATAACTATATACAAAATTTGGCAAAAAAAAAACACTAATAACACTATCAATCTTCTCATTTCTTGATAACAATAAACAAAATTTAGCAAAACAAGAACACTAATAACACTATCAATCTTCTCATTTCTTGATAACAATATATAAAATTTATCAACACAAGAACACTAATAAGACTATCAATCTTCTCATTTCTTGATAACAATATACAAAATTTAGCAAAACAAGAACACTAATAACACTAGGAATCTTCTCATTTCTTGATAACAATATAAAGATTAGTATGGTAAGAAAAAAGAAGCAAAGAAATAACTCACGTAATAGAGTCCTAAAGATGTGCGTACGAATATAGGAAGCAGTGGTGTGGCCTTTGAAGCCGTCATAAAATCAAACGAATAGTGCGTCATGACTTACATCGACTTGGTTGTGATCTTCCATATCCTTATTTGACTGAACAGAAGCCATGGAGAATTCCCCATGGCAATGCCTTTTATTTTTGAGAGATTTTGCTAA